>NW_013668537.1:18354-22827 GCF_000517525.1 Limulus polyphemus | reverse complement strand
TAAGAAAGGACTTGTGTCACTAAAGTTTCGTCGGAACGAATTCACGGAAAATTAAGTGACGACTGGAGGCGTAACAATACTTTAAAAATTATAGCACATTAAGCTTTAACCAGCTTGCAAGTTTTTATTGTAACAGTAATTTATTAAATTCATTTGTGCATTTTAATGTAGAAACTATAGCTTTTTTGTGAATATTTCATAGAATGATATGTTGAATAATTTTCCCGCATATTTGAGCATGAGCAACTGAAGATGAACTATTTTCAAAGAGAAATAACAAACGATCATGTTCAATGATTGTCGGACGTTTTTTGATAAAGTGATGGGCGAATTTCGAAAAGATGTAGTTCACGGAATACAGAAAACTGCCATTTTATTTATCAGTACTTACCAATAGATGGTGCTTTCGTAATAAACTCTTCATAATTGTTTTCACTACAGTTGAGAAATGAAACATGTAAGCCTTTGGCCGATGATGTAACGTCACTTGGTCGTAACTCAACCAACAACGATTTATACCGATAATACATTATGATAGATACTTATATGTGGTGTTAGAAAAAATATTTTTTAACCTAAACACGGGTTTGTCTTCAATTACTGTTTCTAAAATGAATTCAATTGATACTTGGAGAATAGGCCTACACCACATTAACCCGGAAAATGGATGAAACAGCATATTGGCATACAAATAATAACATGAGCGCAACGCCTAGAAATAGTTATTGTTTTGTGACGTGCACCTATGTTATTCCACAAGCTATCTCAAATCATCAGTCAATTTAAGTTGTGAATGTTTCTCGTAGCACTGGCTCTCGCTTCTAAGTTTACATATTAAAATATTTAATTTACACACGTTTTAAACAAAAGTTTTAACTTTCGAAGAATGAATAGACATATAATACGTTTAATCACATCTTCAACATTTACAGCAGAATTAATAAATATTTATTTCTGAAAATTAATCTATTCAAGAATTTTTGACACAATGAAAGAGCTTCTAACCTTACATCTGAGTATCTGAAGAAAATTATCTATCATTTTTTCAGTTGATTTAAAAATTGATCTGAAACCTTGTAACGATATTAAAATCTATATTTCAGCAAGTTAGCAACTGCACTTTGACCTCCACTTTCTTATGAAAATCTAAAAGATTGTGCCTTGTAAGGCTCATTGGGGTAGTACTAGCACAGTAGAGTACTTCTGAGAATATATGTTTATTAAAACCTTTACGTTTTTTAAATGTTGTTGTTTTTTTCCCTTCAGATTTTACATAAACTTGCAATGTGACAACAGTGATGAAGCTGATATCATGCTTCATTACAATCCTCGCTGGGACGATCCTGAGGGAGAAGTGGTTGTACAGAACTCCAGAGACGAAGGATCCTGGGGCGAGGAGGTTCGAACCATCGAGAAGTTTCCTTTTTTCCGCAATAGTCATTTTGACATCCAAATTTTCTGCCAGGACGACAAGTATCGTATAGCTGTAAATGGAGTATCCCAAGTTGATTTTCCACACCGTCTCGGGCTGTCTCGTGTGGACCACATTTTGGTGAATGGCGACGTTTTCATTCATCGTATACTAGTGCTATAAAAATACTATGATGCCCATTGGAACTACAGCCATCTTTTAACCATTTTTATTGATACTGTGGCTTCCAAATTTGAAGTACTAAGCAAACCATCAAATATAATTTTCCTTCAAACTGGTTTTTTTCTTTCTCTGTGTAACATTTCTTGTTTCTTTGTTGTTTTACAGGTACCCACGACTTATCGATACTTCCAAAATACAGCTTCAAATTGGTGAACTAAAAACTGCTTTAAATTTACCCACTTGAAGTTGGCTGTATTTCAAAAGTGTGTGTAACATGTTCATTAAAATGTCTTTTAATTAATAATTTTCGATAACTTTACGAAAATGTTTCTAAGATGGCCCTAGTCTTTGTGGGATATATATTCCCTCTACGGACACTGGTTTCAGTCTGCAACAGTATTTAATCACTAATTTGCCATGCGGGAACTTGCTTGAATTTGTGATTAATTTATCAATATTTAAAAAATAATAGTGTTTATTGTCAATGTAATTCAAATTGTAAAACATTATATTCCGATCTATCATATTGTTACCAGAGTCACGTGACTTCCGCTGTCGTAGCACTATATTTAGAATGGCTTATGCTGTTAGAGGTTGAAGGGCACCTTTGATTTTATTTATTTGTGTGTGAGAGGTTAAAGATATAAGCATTTTACAATTTAGCTTAACGTTTCCAATACCTAAGTCTCTTTAAATAGAATAATTACTTTATCTCTACTAAATATAATCCTAATTAATTGCAGTCCATTGAAACATAAGAGTTAAGTTTCTGTGTGACTTGTAGATTTTTAAACTTATGCTAATCTGTACATAGAAATGGTTAATAAAGTTTTGCTTCTCGGGTCAACTTTCGATTATTGAAATAAGTGTTGCGTCTCTGTTCGTTTCTTAATTTTCCGTAAAAATTATTTCCGAAGAAACTTTAGCAATACAAGTCCTTTCTTAATTAAAACTAGTTTATTCTTTCTCAATACAACTTGCAATACAAGTCCTTTCTTAATTAAAACTAGTTTATTCTTTCTCAATACAACTTGCAATACACTTAATTTCCACAGTCACGCTATAAATTAAACAAACGCTATATTTCATAACGAACGAACGAATTACTGGCTTGACTCAACTGTCGTCTCTATCACCGTTTGCAATTCAATTACATTCCACTGTTGCCGTAACTTCTTGGTGGTCTTATATACATGAATACCGCACTTCTAGTAAACACTCGAGCCTTCACGAACCTTCGAGATTATGACGTGTTGCTAGCGTCACGTGACCTCCGCTGTCGTAACATAAGTTTAACATGAGCCTAGACTTGCCAACACTCCCGATACGCGGGGAGTCTCCCGGCTCTTGAAGTGCTTGATAACTTTCCCAGTCTCTCAAAAAAAATTAATAAATAAAAACAGAACAAAACTTATTCAGATATTTGCTGCTTGCAAATAATAAACACTTTAATGTTACTCGACGAACATCCAGCTCGCGTTACCGTATCGAATTACCCACGCACGAGCTGCTGCAAGCATACAACTTGAAGAATTTGTATTATTATTACTGTTTTTCATTATTTTACGTAATCTAGCCTAATAAGTTTCTGCTTTTTAGATTTTAGTTGCTTTTATAACAATACATAAATAATATACAATAAAAACAAGATATATAGTACTTACCTGGGTCCCATTTTTACTGTCGACAAAATTTAAGCCCACTTTTTAATACTAATGGTACTATCACACTAAATATTTTGTTATTTAATTAAGTAATGCATCTAAGAACACAGAACAATAACAGCACAAAGCAAACAATGTCCTATAACTATTATAATTTTTCCGGCTTTCTAACTATGCGATCAGAGCCTTTAAAAATTCAGCTAAGCATATCGATGATATTCGCGCGAGACAAATTTTCTCTGAACAAATAAAGTAATATATCAAGTCATTTGATAGATTAAAACGTTAGCTTTCTATTGGTTGTAAATAATATAATGCAAAACGTCAGAGAAAACTATTGGCAATTAGCAAAGGAAAGGATGTGACATGTGGGTGTGGCATTTAAATCCCGGAATTGTACTATAAAATGTTGGCAAATCTACATAAACCATCAATGAGATGCTCTGGATATTTTTGCAGTTATCATTACGAATTATTTTTCTTTGAATAAAACACTTAAAAATACCTAGAGGAAGTTTATTCTTGTTTATTAAACATTTTTAAAATGTTGTTAATTAACTGTCAAACTGGTTTAAGCTAATCTTCCCTTCTTAGCCACATGAGTAGTTAATCTCGTTACCAGCGTTTATTATAAAAACGTCACACTTACTAGTACTAAAAATATAGTTCTCAGAAAGAAATTCAATACTATTGAAAACTAACTTATTCACCACTATTAATAAGTTAAAACACATCAACAACATAATATTACCAAAATAAAGCAGGCCACAATGGCACAGCGGTAAGTCTAAAGGCTCCTAACCCTAAAAATCGGGATTCGTTTCTCGCGGTGAGCACTTCACTCTAAACCCATGGTTCAGCTATGTGCTTAATAACACAAAATAAAACGTCTTTTTATTGTAAATCAAAGTTTAATTTAGACGAATTTCCCTATGAACACAGATTTTTTTTTTTACTGTAAAGTGATCCTAGTTTTGGAGGACGGTTGTTAAGGCATACTCGATTTTTACAGTCATGCTGTTTGAAAACTGACGTGTATGTGTTTTTAACCAGGTTCCAAAATTTAGGTATTTTGCATTTTATAAGGTACATATAAATATATATCGCCTAAAAGTATTCTGAATGCTTGGGATTATAAGCTATAGATCCATTTCAAAATGTTAATTTCCCGTAGAAATTCTTTCCGAAGAACTTAAGCGATACAAGTCCTTTCTT
>NW_013668537.1:12527-17354 GCF_000517525.1 Limulus polyphemus | reverse complement strand
AATCCAACATGTCGGCCCCTACCATCACAGTTTTTAAAGCTAAAGTCACCTGAACGAAATTTTCTGAACTATCATTCACATTAAGAACATTCAAAACATTTCCATAAACTTCTTTCATATTCTTTGTGGCTATAGGGGCATTGTTTCCCTTCTTGTATTCAAACAGCATTACATGCCGAATGTGTGTCTCGTCGTGTGCTATCTCTATAAGGGATTAGGGTATTGTTGCGTCAGCGAGGTCACGTGCTAGCATCACGCCACGTCCTTCTCGAACCTTCATGAATTATCGGGAGACTACTAGATTGGGGGTAGTCTGGTATATATAAGACGTTCACAACGTGACGGGGAACAGTGTAATGAGTAATTGAATGTATGCGGACAGAATATTGTTGGCCACTTGAGACGTGAGTTATCGCGCTTGTTATAGAGCACCTGTTGAAATTAAGTGTATCGCAAAGTTGTATTCGGAAAGAATAAACCAGTTTTATTTAAGAAAGGACTTGTGTTCCTAAAGTTTCGTCGGAACGAAGTTACGGAAAATTAATTAACGACTGGAGGCGTTACAAATTGGTGTCAGAGAGTGGGATAAAAAAAAACAAAAAAAAATGGAAACGAGAAGCGGCAAATCAAACTACATCCTAGCAGACTTAATGGCAGCAATACAAGAACAGCAAAAGAAATAAGAAGAACGAGAAAAGAAACAAGAAGAGAAATTGCAACAGTTGTTAGAGGAAAAAGAAAAAAAACAAGAAGAACGAGAGAAACAAGAAGAGAAATTACAGCAGTTGCAAGAAAACCTGCAACAGTGGCAGCTCGAACAGCAAAATAAACAAAAAGAGAGATTACAGCAGTGGCAAGAAAACTTGCAACAGTGGCAGCTCGAACAGCAAAATAAACAAGAAGTAAGATTACAACAGCTATTGGAGGAGAAAGAAAATAAACAAGAAGAGAGATTACAACGGCTATTGGAGGAGAAAGAAAATAAACAAGACGAGAAATTACAGCAGTTGTTGGAGGAGAAAGAAAATAAACAAGAAGAGAGATTACAACGGCTATTGGAGGAGAAAGAAAATAAACAAGAAGAGAAATTACAGCAGTTGTTGGAGGAGAAAGAAAATAAAGAAGAAGAGAGACTACAGCAGTGGCAACTAGAACAAGAAAGGAAACAGGAAGAAAGTATCCAACAGTTGCAGGAAAGAATTTACGGAAAATTAACTAACGAACGGAGACGTAACAGTATACTAAACTTTACACATTGTATAGGCTACACTAACGTGACGTTTAGACGGTTCGTTTAATTATTACAGATGATGTATGTTTTTTGGGAGGTGGTTAATGAAGGTGTTCCAAACCGCGACATTAATTTACTGACGACCTAATAGCTAATATTAACTATACATAATAAAATCTTATATTAACGCGAGGTAAAACTAATTGTGATTAATACACGAAAGTGATTCACTATTATCCGGAAAAATTAGCAAAAAATAAAATAAAATGTAGACGTGAAAGTTTTTGAAAGGTAGTAATCTTTGTAAATTTTCTAAACCTGTAAACAGTAGTAAGAATGTTGTTGAATTTCCTGCAGCTATATTTTCCTTAACGAAAACGAAATAAACACGAAAATTATTGAATTTTCGTTTACAAAAACTGAAACGAAAATGAATACAAAAACGAAAAGATATTACTTAAACGAAACTAAAACTAGATGTTTCTTCAAAACGATCACGAATGAAATTTATAAATCTCAAAACGACAACAATAATTGGTAAGAATTTGTTCACTTAGAAAGGATTCAACTTTCAACTAATTTTCTCTCGAAGGCAAATTTTTTAAACTTTCTTATGGTATTGGAAAGAGCAATAACGATCAGTCTGTAAATGTTACGGAGTTTACTAAGTATAACTCAGTACACAGTAAGCCTTTTTGTCACATACTTATAATCATAATAGAGACTAATTACTATAAAAGTTATTTTTCAAAATTGTTTTGTAAGTTGAATATTGTAATTTAATATTTATCTCTGCTGTCTGGTCACTGTAATCAGTGTTGTTGTTATGGTCTGGAATATAGCTAACTGATATATTTGTAAGTTTTCGTTTCTTGACAAAATGGACTAATGACTAAAATTATATTTTTATAAATTTTCATTTAATTCATATATTGTTCACATCACAAACTGTGAATTGTTAGAGTAATTACTAGTAATTATACACTTAAAATATTTACTCTATAAACAATTGATTTTAATTTAAAACTCAAAACGGAATGAAAACTAAAATTAACGTCAAATACTCAAAACTAAAAGAGAAACTAATATTAAATAACCAAAACGAAATTAAAAGTAAAAGTTATATCGCTAAAACTATTACTAACAGCAAAACGAAAACTACGTAAACATCAAAGCCAAAATTAAAACTAAAACTACTATTAACAAACAAAACAAAATAAAAACTAAAACTAACATATCACTGCTCATAATCTTGGGGTCGCAGGATCGAATCACTTCACCGAACATGTCCGTCCTTTCAGCCGTGGAGACGTTATAATGTGATTGTCAATCCCACTATTCTTTAGTAAAGAGTTGGCGGTGGATGGTGTTGACTACCTGTTTTCCGTCTAGTCTATCACTTCAAAATTTGGAACGGTATATACCTTTCGAATAGTTACTTTGGGCAAAATTCAACAAATTAACCTCATTTATGAAAAATGAGAGTGAGTTTTCGATCTCTATCCAAGAAGTCTTATAACGTTGAACAAATTATGTTGTACTTAATAATAATATGTGAGTAGTTAACATTGTAACATAACTGTTTGTTAATGGAAGATTTATAATTTCAAGGTGAAAATGTTCGTTTTATTGAAAACTTCATTTTTTTTATGTTTGATTAACTATAACTAAATTCAGGTCCAGATGTTGTGCCTTTGTTTTAAGCAAAAGAGCGTTTTTTTTTCTAGCGTGAGCTTCGATGTCCAATCATTACTCCCGTGTCCTGTAGGATAGGTGACCCTAGTACATGCCCCCCCCCCTCTGTGACTCATCGGTAAGTCTGAGGAATTGTAACACTAAAATTCAAGTTTAGATACCTACGGTGGGCAAGTAGAACACAGATGAGTCATTTGTGTAGTTTTGCGTTTAACAACATCTTTTAGGACGTCTTTTACTAATGAGCAATAAATTATTACTCTCCTATCGCGTGGCATATTTGTCCCTAGGACGCTTTTTTACTAATTATTAATAATATGTTTCTCCCATGGGAAATATGTCCCTATGAGATCTGTGCCATTTTATGAAAATTAGAATTTTTTTATTCTTTTGTATCGGGTGGTGCTTTTTTATCTTTGTGATGTACATGTACGTCTTAATGTTTAAATATCGCATCATTCATACGTCAGAATTGTATGGCTTTTATTATTCATTGGGCAAGAAAATGAGTTTCGTATTGTTCATACTACCTATTTGAAGAAAAACCCAACAAGTAGGAGGGAGTGAGGTATAATTATTTCTAAACAGCGTGGCCTCTATCTTCAGCACCTTAAGTTTCTACCTCCAACTGTGGCCTCTATCATCAGTACCTTAAGTTTCTACCTCCAACCGTGGCCTCTATCTTCAGCACCTTAAGTGTCTACCTCCAACTGTGGCCTCTATCATCAGTACCTTAAGTTTCTACCTCCAACCGTGGCCTCTATCTTCAGCACCTTAAGTGTCTACCTACAACCGTGGCCTCTATCTTCAGCACCTTAAGTTTCTACCTCCAACTCGTGGCCTCTATCTTCAGCACCTTAAGTTTCTACCTACAACTGTGGCCTCTATCATCAGCACCTTAGGTTTCTACCTCCAACCGTGACCTCTATCTTCATCACCTTAAGTTTCTACCTACAACCGTGGCCTCTATCTTCAGCACCTTAAGTTTCTACCTCCAACCGTGACCTCTATCTTCATCACCTTAAGTTTCTACCTACAACCGTGGCCTCTATCTTCAGCACCTTAAGTTTCTACCTACAACTGTGGCCTCTATCTTTAGTACCTTAAGTTTATACCTACAACCGTGGCCTCTATCTTTAGTACCTTAAGTTTATACATACAACCGTGGCCTCTATCTTCAGTTCATTAATTTTATACCTACAACCGTGGCCTCTATCTTCAGTACATTAAGTTTATACCTACAACCGTGGCCTCTATCTTTAGTCCCTTAAGTTTACACCTACAACCGTGGCCTCTATCTTTAGTACCTTAAGTTTATACCTTTAACCGTGGCATCTATCTTAAGTATTGTTACGCCTCCGTTCATTAGTTAATTTTCCGTATAGTTTCTTTCTGAAGAAACTTTAGCGATACAAGTCCTTTCTTAAATAAAACTAGTTTATTCTTTCTAAATACAACTTTGCAATACACTTAATTTCCACGGTCACGCTATAACAAACGCTATAATTCCCAACAAACGTCTCACGTGCTCAACAATACGTCTCTCTCTGTCCGCAGTTCAGTTACACCTTACATTGTTGGCGTCACGTCTTGACCGTCTTATATGTACAATAATACCGAAATCTAGTAAACGCTCGAGCATTCACGAACCTTCGAGTGCTACTAGCGTCACGTGACCCCCGCTGTCGTAACACTGCCCTTTCCTTTATGCACATGAGCTCAATAGTTACCCGCACTGGACCCACAACCTTGTAGAACGTCCTGTCACACCAAAAAGCTTCTGAATGGCTTATGGTACTCCTTCGTGATGTAACACCTCGATGCTCACAAGGGTTTGCTGAGATGCAGAATCTATGACAAAGTTGCACCTTTGGCCATCCAGCTTCCCTGCCACGTAGACA
>NW_013668537.1:1449-11527 GCF_000517525.1 Limulus polyphemus | reverse complement strand
TAAGGACTTGTGTCGCTAAAGTTTCGTTCGGAACGAAGTTACGGAAAGTTGATTAACAAAAGGAGACGTAACAATATGAACGGATCTTGCGTTTGAAGATTTAAAAGTGTACAAATAGTATATTCGTGACATCGGCATTTTGTCATGGTGTATTCATACTTAAATGTCATATGTTTTCAAACTTGTTGTCACCATATGTACAGTGTTGGTTTGAGTGATAAACAAAAAGTATTATGCACAGCTCAAAGCTCTTTTCAACACTGCGCTGGATGTTGGTTGTGGATCTGGGCAGAACACTCGTCTGCTCGCGCCATTTTTTCATCACGTGATAGGAATTGATGTCAGCAGCACTGAGCTTGAAGCTATTGTGAAGGGAAATGTTTTCTTCAAATATCACCTATCGGTAACTTTTGCTTTTTAAATTATATTTTTGGGAAACATACAGTTAGCCGATTCGTAAAATGATCAGATTCAATGTGAAAATACGATGGGTGTCGAGTAAAAGAAACAGCTTTGGTGTAAAAGATTAATGCTGTGTGAAGTATAAAGCATCCGCGGGTAAATGAAATGGACTTGTGTGAAACAAGTATCTTTATCGTAAAAACGAAATGGATTATTATGGGAAGAAAGAAATACCTTTAGATAAACGGCTTTAGCACGAAAAATGATACGAATATTGTGTGAAATAAAATACAAAATTTTATTTGATTCTAAGCATTATTCAAGAGACAGAATGAACTTAATTCTAAATGTGATAATATATTTCATGAAAACAAAAGAAATATTGCAGAAAAATCGAAACAAAAATTTTGGCTGAAATATCTTCAAATATAAGCTGCAATGAATCAGTATGAGAATGTTATACTGTATAAAAGCAAGTACAATAGCATGGACAAGTGTGCAGAAAGTCCTTATTTTTAAATAATAATAATAATTTCTTATTAAACAAACAAGTTTTGCTTATTATCTTGTCATTATAAATAGGTTTATAAAACAAAAACACCGAAACTTTATTTTCTCTAACATTTCCAGACAAGAAAATAATTCATTTCGAGGCAGTAAATGAGTATAATCCAATCAACTAACGCACGAAACTAAAAGTTAGATTAAAATAAAGTCTCAATCTGCTTTAGCTGTTGGCGGTTAAAGTATTTTTTTCACTAACATTTCCATGATTTTTTTAAAACATTTTCTTACTTTCCCCTTAAGTTGAATTCCCTAACATTTCTAGATCTTTCACCATATTGTAATGTATATTACATGTCTAAGTTACCATTAACACCACGTGTGTTCTTAACTAAAAGTAATTACTTCGCGGATATTTTCTAGATATCTGTAAGTAACCGGAGGCCTGACATGTCCTAGTGATAGAGTTTGTTTGTTTGTTTGAAGTTAAGCACAAAGCTACACAATGGGCTATCTGTGCTCTGACTACCACGGGTATCGAAACCCGGTTTCTAGTGTTGTGAGTCCGCAGACATATCGCTGTGCCACTGGGGGGAGGGGGTCCTAGTGATAGGAACACTCCACTCATAATCTGCCGGTCGCAGGATCAAAACTCGTCGTCGAACATGCTCGCCCTTTCAGTTGTGGGGCGTTATAATGTGACAGTCACTCCCACTATTTATTGGTAAAGAATAGTCCAAAAATTAGCAGTAAGTGGTATTGACTAGCTGTCTTCCCTTTAGTTTATCACTTCAAAATTAGGGTTGGTTATCGCAGATAGCCTTCAAGTAACTTTGCGCAAAAATCCAAAAACAAACAAGTAAGCAAAGAACGGAGAAGAATCAGATTTGGCCTAGTGATTAGATCAGAGGGTCCAAGCTTCGTGCTGCGTTTCTGTTGAATATGCTCAGCATTTTTAATTTGTGAGTGCATTATAAGATTGACAACCAAACCCATCATTCGCTGAAAGCTAGACAAAGCCCTTTTGGTGTCTGGTGTTTCTGACTGACTGTCTTTTGGTCATTAGTTTTAAAATTAGGGATAGCTATATCTGAATGATTTAACTGGTATGTTTATGAATGGCATGGCATGAAATATCACATATTGGTGCATCTTATAAAAGAACTGGCAAGAACTGGTATGGCGTGATGATTTGTCTTGACTGAGCTACACGCTACTGGTATCCGTTCTTTAAAAAGAGGATATTTCCTTCTTCTCGACTCTCCACATGTTTACTTACTATTATAACTGTAACTTGCAACCACCATCAATTTCCTGGGGAACATTTTTTGTAATATGCTTTGTACCATTTCTGAAATGTTGTATCATTGTCAGTACGATAACAAATATCCTTGATCTTGCCGGTTAAATAAACTTATATGTCGTCTCACGTGACTACATACTTCCGTTTGTTACGTGTCAGGTACACATTCATAGAGCTTTTAACAGCTGGTCTTCTATTCGGCTTTGTGCTTTGAGAAAAGCTTATGTCACTGTTGTAAACATAAATCCGTGTGACTGGTCTTGTTTACATTTTCAAGGGAAGTCCCTACTTTAGTTACAATGGACTGTCGCGCTCTTTGGCTACATTCAACTTTGGCTAACTTGCACCAGGTTCTCACGATCAAAGCTTGCACGAGTGTCTATCAGTCTTTTTCTTGCCATAGAATGTTCCAGGGAAAATATTTGCTGTTATGTTAAACTTATATTAAAGTTTTTTTTCATCACCCATTCAAGCCATCTCCAAGCATTATTAGTCTCAAAGTGGGTTCCTCGTCATCGAAATTATGTGAAATATTTCATAAAATTATTTTTTACATATACTGTAATTTAAGTGACGGACAGAAATAACAAAAACTGAAGCATCACACGACTTTTTAAGGCGAATTTTCAAGCACTGTAGTGAGTAGAAGTATTCGAAAACTATTTCAATATATTTATCTCATTGCTGTCATTTCTTCCAAAATATTTAAAATAGCTCAGCCAAACGTCTTGTAGTTAATTTTTAGCAATAAATGAAATATATTTAACATAAAAAAATAAAACGAATTCACTTTTCTTTAGAAAACAACTTATTACTTGTGTAGCTTTGTGCATAATTAAAAACAAACAAACAGACTCACTAAAAAAGGGGGTTCAGAAGCTCACGAAAACTGGTAAATTTTGAGTTCAAGTTATTATATTTATAATTGATTCATGTAAAGGCATTTGCTAGTTTTGAGTTGAACATTTAATCCACAGATTTAGTATGTTATATTAAAACGATTTTGGAGATTCATCACGTCATTATCGCCCATGTCCCAAGAAAAGTCAAGCTCTATCCGACGACCTAGATTTTATCAGTAGCCCTAAAGCTTACTTTCTATTGCAAAAGACCCCGGCCCCCTAGTGGCACAGCGGTATGTCTGCGGACTTACAACGCTAGAATCCGGGTTTCGATACCCGTGGTGGGCAGAGCACAGATAGCCCGTTGTGTAGCTTTGTGCTTAATTACAAACAAAACAAAAAACCCCGAGCTAAGGCTGTAATGTCAAAAGCACTCCCCTGCTTGCTTTCCATAAGCCGTCTAATTTACTAGGACGACTGTTTCCAAGCTCCCATTTCAACAGTATAATCGCACAGAAATCCATAGATGCTGCTTCTTGCGGTTTGACTGGCATGTCTTCGTATGGAATAGCATGAATGCCAATTTCATTATCCAACTACTTGAGGTATACGATGGCTGAGCATATATGTCGTGGAAGCAACTTGTATACCCGTGATTTGTGTCGGTTTTCCAGGCAGGGATCCTTTTTGATTATGTTGCATACTGTTTTCTTGGATATGTGGACAATTTTTGCAACTGACCTTTGTGTTCATGGATTTTCAATGATTACAAGACGTTGCACTTTGATTATTATGGCTTGGGTATGACTTCTTGTAGATCTCTTTCTGGGTGGTCTTCATCCACATTATTTTATTTTCCAATGCCATTAAGTACGAAAGATATCTCCATTCTAAATCCTCGATCTGAAAATTTTTTAGGATCTGAGTGTATGAATCTTTTGCGTTGAAAAGAGTTGTGGTTTACCTTTCCCAAAACTGATAAAGTCTCAGTGGCATTATACAACATACGAACGTCAAACAATCTCAAAATGTTCTGATACATTCCGTTACATTGCAAATTTCTCTGGGCTGTGGTTGTCACATAACTTGCTGATTTACATATTCAAAATTGTTTTAATATAATAAGCTCAGATTTCTATAAATTAATGTTAAACGCTATCTGCAGATAAGGTTCTGTCAAAGAGTAAAATTAAGTATATTATACAGTTCTGAATTTCAATACTTCCCACTTTTTTTCTTATTTAGATATGCTTTCTTGATATTAATGAAAAGCACTTAGTATAGTCTCCACACATTTCAGTTTTTTATTCGTCGTTTCATATTTTCACGAACGAGCGTGAAGAAACATTCCTTTTGATCAATAGAGAAAGTGGTGTTTTTATAAAGTGATTATTGATCTCCAGTTTCTTAGTTGTTGTTTCTTAACTCCAGTCATATAAAATAAGTTATGTTTAACGAAATTGTGAGCTCTTTAATTTTATTCTGCTTTTTATGTTTATTGATTAGGTGGTCGTAAGCCTAAGTAAGTGAAACAAGCATTACGTGGTTAATAACGTTTTTTTTTGCGAACAATATCTAAAGTGCATAAGGATGTTAAAATTTTCTGACTAATATACGTAAATACATAAGAGACTATAATATTACAATATAATATGTCCAAAAGCACTTAGTTGGCGTGGTGAATACTCTTAACCAAATAGCGAAGTAAAGGATCGATAAATATTGTAAAATTGCTGTTACATAAATTTCTTTCTGCATCCAAACAACTATAAGCCAAGATCGTAACTTCAGTGTACCTCCATATACATTAGATGGTGTATAAAAAGAAAAAAGTTATTGAAATATACGAAGACTGTCTAGGACTACGCAGTTAAACCAGGGATTCCCAACCTTTTTGTTCCTCTGTACCCCTTGACCTTGGGCATTCTGACAGGTTCCCATGTACCCCTAAAAATCAAGTATCAAAAGTAGATAAAATTATATTGATTTTATATTATTTTATTATGAAATCTGTATGTGTGGACTGCATAAGGATCTTATAGTATTGATAACATCTATAAATTGAACCCAACGTATATTTATGTGATCCACTTTGCTCTCTTTGTCCGACTGTAGATTAAAACACCATGAAAAATGTAAACCATGGTTATACTCTCAAACCGCTATGTACCCCCCTGAGAAGTGCAAATGTACCCCAGGTTGGGAATGTCTGAGTTAAACAAACATTAATTTAATAAACATGTTTAACAGCGCACACGTGCACACATTTATATAACTTCTTTGCTTTCATAAAAACATATCATTAGTGCCGTTCTAGCAGTCACAATGGAAGAATAGTCTCAGCATTGCGAAAACTGTACTCACACACACACACATATATATATAATAAAAAACAAACTACAGTAACAACAAACAGATTATATTTTTTGAGATTGGAATGAGTTTAGAGCCAGAATTTGTTTTACAGCTTTATAGCAGACTTTATTTATTTATTGTTACTTCATTGGTAATTTTTTGACGTAGTAAGTGTTTGCCTGTTCTCGAGGAGAATCCATTTAATAAATTTAACACTCTTTTGATCTATCGAACACAGAATTACTCATAACAATACATCAGGAATAGGCAAGCAGTCCGTAGTTGATAAACATCAGTAGACAAACTTAGCTATGCTGATGAAACACTGCATTTGTACGAGATATTGTCTATCAAACCCGCTGTACGATGATGTAGAAAATATAATTGTTTGTCTTAAAAAGATGGACAAGAATAGATCTAGAGACAAAACAAAACTAATAAAACATTAGAAGATATTATTTAAGGAAAATTTTGAAGATGTTGGTTTTCTTGAAATTATGGTTGGTTCTCAACCATATTCTATCGGAAGGTTGGTTATGGAGCATATCATTCACAAGTCTCACACAGCAATTATATATTGTTGTATGAGCGTGCAGTTAGAGCTCTTTGAGAGATTAATGAAAGAATCTCAAGTATTGTAAGCCTCATACTAAAAGTATTAATGATTAATATATTCAATGCAGGAAATTACCGCGAGCATGCTTCAATTGCAACTGAAACATACATTAAAATTATCTTACATACTTCTATAACGGTCAAAACCCCGGAATTCAGTAAGATAATAGTTGGCAATGAATGCTGTTGAATAGCTGCTTTCCCAATTTCAGTTCAAAATGAAGGATAACTATGTGTAGCTTTGTCAAAAATTATAAAATAAACAAGTCATATGAAATCCAATAAATCGGTTTTTTTTTACTTTGTATATGAACGCTTTGTTTATAATTTGCCGATTGTTTTTTGTAACAGTTCACTTCTAAAAAAAATGAACAGATGGCAGTAGAGGAGATCCACCCCAGGTTTATTAAACCAACTTGTGATCCTATAGCTACGTAAATTTTATAACATGATACGTCATTCATATTATTGTGATACCAGTTTTTAACACAGCATCTCTCCCTCAACCAGAGGCAAAGTAGTATTTTATGGTAGCAGGGCAAGAAATTCTGGTAATTACTTCTTGGAGGTGTTGCATACACCTATGCAAAGATTGCAACTTGATATATCCAAATATGCAATCCATATGATGGTAATGTATTTTAGTTGAGAGTTATCAGTAATCAAAGAGATACAGAGTTTCGGAGTAGTCACACTACCCTTACCAGCATCGGTCACAAACACGAATACATTATCTCTTTTATTTATTTTTTTAATCAAATTATGCGACCTTTCTTCATTGTTTGTTTGAGATTGGAAACCTTGTTCTTGATCTTTCGATCAGGTGGAAGGCTACTATTACTGTCCTTGTCAGTACCAAATTTAATTTTGAGTGCTGCCACAGCATCTTCGGGCTTGATAGATGGATTTGCCTTAATAAGGGTTATCAAAAAGTCCATCGTGATTACATCCATAGCGGCTACACAGATTGCAAGTCGAACATCTCTGAACCTTGCACATGCTGGTAATCGAGGGAATAATGGTGATTAATGATGACATGTTAAAGAGTGGCAAAGTTTCAGCCATGGTCAACAGGGCTTGGAGCTATCTGCAGAAAATCTTCTGGGCTCCGGTCTGAAAAACAAACGCAACGACGGGCGAAGAACAAGGATCACGTAGGGGACCCGTTGATTAAACAACAAAGTGTACTGCCATTGACTATAGGGTTTCTGATGATGATGTAGCCAGTCATAACTCAGTCAAAACTGAAAACTGTAAATTGTACTCATCGTATGCTACTTCTTTTATAAGTTTCACCAAAATCGGATACATCTAGAATTTTTTTTATCATGCTGTTACTGTGCTTTCTGCAGTCCCTCTGGGGACTAACAATTTTGTGAGTCAATCACAAATTTTATGTTCGGCGGCACTATTCATTCGTGGTTGATTTTTTTTTTCAGAAATCTAGAGGAGGGCTTCCTTTATGGCAGACCAGTGTTGATTTTTATAAAGTCTGACTGCAAGCTTTCATACTTCATGATACATCATTTGCTGGGAGTTAGTCCAGCTACGACCTATTACACATGTTACACTGATGCCTATTCTGAGGCCTGGCATGGTCAGGTGGTTAGGGCGTTGGTAAAGGAGTAGCCCAAGAGTTGCCGGTAGGTGGTGTTGACTAGCTGCCTTTCCTCTAGCCTATCACTGTCAATTAGGAACAGCTAGCTCAGATAGCCCTCGTTTCGCTTTGCGCGAAATTCAAAACAAACAAACAAGTTTATTCTGAGTTTTCTATCAGTAAGAATATGCAGCTGGACTACATTGTAAGCATCTTACAGGTCTACACTACTACCAAGGTGTTGTATCATCTATGAATTCAACAGCATTAATCTAAGTTTCTCTGCCACTGCGATAACCATCTAATGATGATAATAGCAATGATTCAATCTGATAAACCAGCCTTCTAGCTTCTGCCTTGTGCGAGATCTTACCGATGATGCATTGTAGCACATTTATTCGATGGTCTTTAAGATGAGAGCGATCTTTCATGGGCTGGTAAAGATTTGATAAAGACATCAGTCAGGGATACTACTTGTTACCAAACTATGATGATACTCCAGCATTAACTTCAACTGGTCGGATTTTGTAGGGCTTTTAAAGATGGATATTCTTATACCAGCTGCACCTAGAGATCCATCTTCAATTGTATTTATGATTGTAGTTCAGATAGAAGTTGCTGAAGCTAGAGCCTCTCCTACATGTGACCATGGTTGCATTGGTCAATGTATCTGTACACGAAGGCCTTGCTGTTCGGTAACAGATAATAAAAGTTATAATTATATTCTGATTTCAGTGATTTTACTTACTTTCATAAACAACTCAGTTAATTCTGGATGTCCAAGTAATCTTAGGCTGCTAACCAGGATTGTCACTTGTAACATACTTTATGGAACCATTTATTATCTAGTAGTAAAATACAGAGTTCCATTCAAGATAAGAAGAATGGAACACGATTTGTGTCTTATTTTGTCTAAGATGTATCACTGTTTTATTAAACCTTAGTTTCTTCCAGTGTAACGACTTCATGAAAATATCGAAAATGATCAAATATCAACAAAAGTGTCCCTTATTTTAAAGCTGTTCAAGTGGCAACCGATTGCTAACCCTCAAAAGACCCTTCACTAATTTATGCTCTCTTTAAAATATACATTTTTTTTTCTTAGAGGGTTAGTCTCTTATATGATATTGTTGTAAGCTATATTTTCATTGTTTTTATTGAGATGTTAGGATCAAGTAATTTCATAAAAGTAGTCTGAGAATACCTTGAAAGTTCACGGTGACAATGACATCAAGAATCTAATAACTTTGAATAATATCTATACATAGGTATATTAGTAAAAATATAAGTAAATGGAGTGTTCAGTGTGTGAATAATAGAGTAGGAGATTGATCAGGTAAAGCTATTCAATAAAGGTTAGTGCTTCTGTAAGCTAATCAGTAAGTTAGTCAACGTTTGTTATTAATCAAATAAAGTTCTTTCAAACGTTATTAATGTATTAGGTTTATAATAGTTTTAGAGTTTAAGTTGAAAAGTTTGTTTGATTTGTTTTGAATTTCGCGCAAAGCTACACGGGGACTATCTGCGTTAGCCGTTCCTAATTTAACAGTGATAGACTAGAGGGAAAGCAGCTAGTCAACACCACCCACCACCAACTCTTGGGCTACTCTTTTACCAACGAATAGTGGGACTGACCGTCACATTACATTATAACGCTCTTATGGCTGAAAGGGCAAGTATGTTCTGTGACGGGGATTTCAACCCGCGACCCTCATATTGCAAGTCGAGCGCCCTAAGTACCTGGCCATGCTGGGCCGAAATAAAAGATTGATTGAAGACAGCTTACAACATAAAGGCTACGGAATATTATCTCAAACAAGTAGAGAAAAAACTTTTCAAAAATAGGAAATAAATGTAGGCATGTCTAATATCAATCCTTCAAAAACAATGTAAACAAGATAGTAGGGATGACATTTTTCATCATTCCTACATAATAGCGCAGGCAAGAACTAACATATAGCAATATGTATATATAACTATTCAATCACAACAGAGTTTAATTTATCCCATTTTTGTCTGTTAACATTATACCATACTGTGTGCCTGTGCTATTTTGTAGGGATGATGCAAATGCCATTCCTACTATCTTGTTTGCATTGTTTCTGAAGGACTGATATTAGCCATCCCTACATTTACTTCCTATTTTCGAAAAAATTTCTTTACTTGTTTGTTAATGTAGTGTTTCAACAGACATAGGAAGGTTGTATTTATAACCAAGTTTTAAATACAATAAGGTTCTGTAATATTTATTGTTTATCTATTATTGGCTGGTAATTCGTGTTTCACCCTGTACCTAATCTTTTCAAACAAACACCAAATTTCTGTAAAAAAGGTAACTTCAAGGGATGATGTTAATGTCGTTTACACTAGAATTATTGTTTGTTTTTTTGTTTTTAAGAATTTCGCGCAAAGCTACACGAGGGCTATCTGCGCTAGCCGTCCCTAATTTAGCAGTGCAAG
>NW_013668537.1:0-840 GCF_000517525.1 Limulus polyphemus | reverse complement strand
GAGTCAAGCGCCCTAACCATCTGGCCGTGCCAGGCCAATATACTAGTTAATAACACAATAAAAACGAATAGTCTGTTTGAAACTATATCATCTCAATAAAATTGGTTGATACCATTGTTTTGATGTTGAGTTGTCATGTGATAAAAAAAAGAAGCAAAAGAAGAAAGAACAAGAAATTCAAACTTTTTGCTATGATATTGTTGCGTCAGTGTGATCACGTGACTATTGTCATGCCACCTGCTTTCTAGAAGTATCTTGTTCCTTCGTGAATGCCCTAGCATTTACTAGCTATATGTTTGTCTGGTATATAAATAAGACGCTCACAACGTGACGGAACAATGTGTGTAGGTAGTGAGTAATTGAACTGCAGTCAGAGAGAGGCGTATTGTTGAAGTTCATTGTTATAGCGTTTGTTATAGAGCGACTGTTGAAAATAAGTGTATCGGTAAAGTTATATTCGGAAAGAATAAACCAGTTTTATTAAGAAAGGACTTATGTTGCTAAAGTTTTGTCGGAACGAAGTTACGGAAAGTTAATTAACAAAGGAGACGTAACAAATTGGTGTCAGAGAGTGGGATAGAAAAAAAAGAGAAGAAGATGGAAACGAGAGGCGGAAAATCAAACTACAGCTTAGGAGATTTGATGGCAGCAATACAAAAACAAGAAAAGAAACAAGAAGAACGAGAAGAGAAATTACAACAGTTGTTGGAGGAAAAAGAAAAGAAACAAGAAGAGCGAGAAAATAAACAAAAAAGAAACAAGAAGAACGAGAAGAGAAATTACAACAGTTGTTGGAGGAAAAAGAAAAGAAACAAGAAGAACGAGAAGAGAAATTACAAC
>NW_013668536.1:156057-158041 GCF_000517525.1 Limulus polyphemus | reverse complement strand
TATTGTTGAAGTTAACGTTCGTTCGTTACAGTGTTGTTTTAGCGGGGGTATTGAGATTAAGTGTATCGCAAAGTTATATTCGGAAAGAATAAACCAGTTTTATTAAGTAAAGACTTGTGTCGCTTAAGTTTCGTCGGAACGAAGTTATGGAAAATCAATTAACAAACGGAGACGTAACAGTATCATTGGCCAATATATTACAATTTAGCCTATTTCCAGCTTCAATAAACTACTGGTTGCTCCAAACCGATAGACCGAAAGTCCTGACGACTGCTCCAACTACTGTCGAGAAAATTCCAATTCTAGTTCAAAATGGAACCTTTATCTTTACCTTAAGAACTCTAGATTTCAAAATGCTTAGTTAAACTGAGTTGGCGAAGTGAGTGTAGGGGGAGAGGAGAGCAGTCAAAAAGTATATTGGCAAATATTTATAATGCCACAAATGGTAGAAGAAAACGATCACGGCCAAATTACAATGGGGATATTGTGCATATCAATGATGAAGTTGTACGTGATGAAAATGACAATATTAATTTTACTGATAATGACGTTTTGGCCTTGATTGAAGATAGTGTTGATGATGACAAAGAATACAGAAAACGTGTATGATATCAGAGATGTTTTCGGAACAGATGATCCTTTGACGAGAAACTTAAGAAATCGAAAATCATGTGAAAATGAATCATTTAATATTATTCATAAAGCAAGTAGTATAATTACCTCCAACATTTCAGTAATAAAGAAAATGTGCTCTATTATTTTATACAATGAAGCAATGATGCAGACCAATTATTGCTTAGCATTGGAATACAATAACAAGTTAAAGAAAGTTATTATTGCAATAGAATCAAAACTTTCGCCACATTTTTTCCAGCGAAGGGTGTTATTAGCTCCATTATGTGCTTTACTGCAAAATGACGAAGTTTTCCTTCTGTGTAAAATCGATATCAAAGTTCAATGTTTTAGTTTGATACAGCATCTTGTAAGCCACACACGAACGCAGGGAGAGGGGGTTTGATCGAACTCCCTATTTTTGTTTCTGGTGTTTCCCTATTAGAACAATGCTGTAAAGAACTGACTTTACAGAATGAACATAAATCATTATTCACAACGTATCTTCAAGCAAAGCAGTAATATTGTAAACAAATCTAATATTAATGGTAGCATGACACGAGTGAGTCAACGACAAACCCAACGTGCAATGCAGAATACAGTTCCTTGGAGGATTATTTTAAGAATACAGTAACCATTCCTTTTTTTACCACATTATCAGTAATCATTCCTTCAGAATTAATGCACATGTAAAGTAAGCATCGTCAATTTAGAAACTTATACCATCAAAACTCACACAAGAGTTTTCTATATCTGAGTTCAAACAGGCTATAGACTTTTACAGAGAAGATTTGCCAAATCCTGATATTTTTGATAAAGAACTTCATCGATGGAAGACAAAATGGCTTTCTACACATCTCCACGACAGGTCCTAGATATTGGCTGACTGCTTAAAAGCGTGCTTCAGTGTACTAAATATCTTTATGTTACTGAAACTCTTTGCCACACTGCCACTAAGTTCATGTGAATGTTCGGCATCTGCACTCCGTTGGTTAAATAATTTTCTGAGGTGTACACAAAGTCACAAACCGAAAAAAAACTGAGTGCTCTAGCTTTAATACATAATAAGTATGACACTGCTATCAACATTCAAACTGTATGTAAGTTACTTATGGAAAAGCACCCCAGAAGAATTGAGCATGATAGCATGTTATTTCAATATTGCATACATATACATATATGATTACCATTGATTGAAATAATTTATATACTGTTGCTGTACAGAGTTGTTTAAATCTATATAAATATAATAGTACTGTTGCGTCAGCGAGGTCACGTGACTAGTGTCACGCCACTCGTTCTCTCGAACCTTCGGGAATTGTCGGGAGATTACTAGACATATGGTAGTCTGGTATATATATAAGAGGGTGAC
>NW_013668536.1:153658-155623 GCF_000517525.1 Limulus polyphemus | reverse complement strand
CGTTGTTAAAACGTTTGTTATAGAGCGACTGTTAAAAATAAGTGTATCGGTAAAGTTATATTCACTTATGTCGCTAAAGTTTCGTCGGAACGAAGTTACGGAAAATCAATTAACGACTGGAGGCGTAACAGTACTGTCTGTTGTATGTTCATGTAATTACTTCGCAGAGTGTGGATGAATCTTCACTAAAATTGGTATGGAGGTTATTTAGGTCCATGGGGGGGGGGGATACATACACATTTTCAGTTTTCCATTTTGCTGTTTTATACCACTACTTCACCCCCTGTTGATGGATATTCACCAAATTTGACATGAAGGCTTGTTGGGTCAATGCGGAGGTACATGCAAATTTTCGGTTTCACAATTATATATAAGAGAAGCAACTTTCCAAGTCCTAAGATAACCTTTCACTTATCATGAATTAGCTAATTATTAATATAAATGAACAATTAATAACTACTGTGCATGCAAATAGTACAGTACTTTACTATAATAAAACATACATATTTATGCTAATTTAAGTCCAGCTCCCTATGCAGTGTTACAACAGAATGATGATTTGTTGGCTTTTCATTCGATGTTTGTGGACTTTACGCGAACAGCCATGAAATTGTTTAAGCTATGATTGTTCAAACATTCTGCGTATGGGTTTGTAAACGCATTCGGAATGAGGCTGTTTACGATTGCAGTGCTAGTTATCTGACGTTCTTAATATAGGTAGCTAATATTCATTGATCTTTATGTAGTATATATACCTAACCTTTCATTATAAAAAAAGCTGTGAAATCTTTATCATTTTTACTTTCGTTCAGCATAATTTCCGTAATCAAATTCCAAGATCGATTTTTGGTGATCCTACCTTTAATACAAAAAGTTACACAATTTTCCCGTACAACAATCTAGTAGATATCTGTAACATGTAAGCATTTACTTATATGTCATCATACCTATGGATTTTATTTGTATTATTTGAAACTTTACCTAACAAACAAAAAATTATAGGAATTTTAAATTTCTTAGTTTATAAATCTCTGATTTAATTCTGGTACAAACCTTGGTAACAAAATTAACGTTATCAATTAGAGATGTATGCGGTTTTTACCTTAATAGAAGTGGTCTATTGTAACATTTATTTAAGTTTGTATGCTCCAGTGATTATAATTTTAAAGTTAATAATTTTGCGTGAAGTAAGTTGATTAATTGTCAAATTCAAATATTCGAAAACTTGTTATTGAGGATAGAAATGTGTTAAGTTTTTAGACTATTGCTTTAAATAAAATATGGGTAGTTGATAACTAGTACATTTATGTTTGATGTGGGACACACAGTAAAATATAATTCAAAAAAGTGATGTGGCAATAAATGTAGTAAAATAAATGGCACAGAGTAATATTCATACTGTATTTCGAAACATATACATTTTATGAACATGACGTTTCAGGCGAAAAAACCATTACAAATGTGGAAACGCGTCAAACCGGAACAAATATCCTCAATGCATTGTATACAAAACTGCGGGAAAAACTTGTGTAAATTTTCGTTTTTCCTGTCATATGTTGGTAAATCTATGAAAGTATCTTTGTTGTATAATGTAGATTTGATAGCCACTATTAACATGTTTTTGAAATTAAACGTCTATTTCACATTTGTAGACTGAATAGATTCGTCAACATCCACTTTAAAAACAATAATGCCGAAAGTCGACACCTGATTTTGTGATTGCCCAAAATCTACAGTTCTATATTTTTCATTAGTTGTCTTATTTTTTGGTACATTCAAACCGTGGCAGTTCTATTGTTGAGCGATAGAGGACGCTGAATTTCTCAAGTTGGTTAACATCTGGTATGAACATTTTAAATAACTATAGAATGATAGGTTTCTTTTTTTTTTGTTGAGTGTAAAACACTTAAAAACTCCATTTCGATACCTATAAAGGCATGGTTTAGTCTGAAGTTTCATTTGGTG
>NW_013668536.1:144049-153637 GCF_000517525.1 Limulus polyphemus | reverse complement strand
ATTCCAAGCTTTAACTTGTTGTTAAACAAATGTTTAAACAACTCTGTTCAAATATTTTATTAGTTTGTTTTCTGATATTCTCGCAAAATAACACAAGGGGTACCTGCGTTAGTTATCCACAGTTTTGAACTAATAGACTAGAGAGAAGGTAGATAGTCAACAGCACCCACCACCAACTCTTGTTTAACCGAATAGTGGGATTTAAACATCACCCTTATAATGGATCCACAAACCCAAAGTGGAAGGCGTGGTTTCTATCTTTTTTGACGATAATGAGAAGTGCACGACAATATTGCAGATATGTTAACCACTGGGCCATGGTTGGATCGGTGAAAAAATGTTTCATTAACTTAGGTTCTGTAAGACATAAGATGAAAATGCAATGTAAAAACCTAAAAAATCGATTAAAGTTAGTATTGTTTAAATTTGGCTGTTAACTGGAGCGCAAATAATATTAAAGTAGCTCTAGAATGTTCTAGACGACATCACTGAAATCTAGTAACTTTGACAAGTACTTAGAAGTGAGACATAAGATATAAATACGAGTGGGACAAGCAATTAATAAAATAGTAAATGAGACAAGTGGCATATTTTGATCTATATTAGTTATTATGTATATTCGCTCACACGATCGATTACCAGTGAAAATATAAAAGAAAGTAAATTGAAAAATACAATATAACAGCAACTTTTACAGTATGAAAGTTCTGATTTTATTAATTACTATGTTCTGACCTACAGTATCCAGTCAGGATAAGGTAAGAGTTACATTCAAAAAGGTAAAAACAAAATAATAAAAAATTCATAGCCAGCAATGCATCTTTATTCATGGACTCTGCCGGGTTGAAAGTCAGGTCAACTCTAGAAATCGTGGAGTCACTAGCGACCTCCAGCTCCTTAATAAACAGGAAATCTTCAGTTTATGTCCATTGTATCAGCCTTACATTATACAGCTCAAAAGATTTGAAGGTTTCAGCACACATTATTAATGAAGTCACCACTGGTTGGTTGAAGAACAAGATAGCCAGGAAGGTCATGAATTCAATCCCAAGTGGCAAAATTTCAGATTTAAATGTAAGGTCATATGAATTTCAATTGGTTAGAAGGTCACCCAAGTATGTAGGTTGTAAAGAGGATCATAAATGACTATTCTCTAAAAACTACATTTAGATATAAGAGTAATAAAATGTTTACCTTTGTCAAGTTACATTTTTCTTGGCTTCAAATATACTAATACCCTAATCAGCCACAGATGTATCCCTAACATTTGTGAACTTTTCAGTCCCCAAATTTCATTGGGTCTCCACCTATAACTGTGCTGCACCCTGTTACGATTCCGGAGACAACAGCCAACACAGATCACCTTTCAATTCAGAACAATTCCTTCCACTACCATCTTGATGTTGCAGAAACAGAGCCCGGGTCCACCGTGAAAGGATCATTTGATGTTAAGTGCAAAGCTACACAATGGGCTAACTATACTGTGCCCACTACAGGCCTGCATTTTTAATGAGCAGTGAAAATTTCATACATGTACACTATATTTGAAAAAATAGTATGTCAATTAAACTGAAATCTAATCTACAAACTTTATTGAGTCTATAAACAGTTCCTTGTCATTTATTTTAAGTTTGAAGGAATGACTCAAAATGGAATAGCTTAATTTTGAATCTGTTTTTCATTCTATTGTAAAACGTCACATAAAAATGTGGGATGCTGATTTAGAGCTCTGGCATAATGCATCATTCCTATAAAAAGTTTCTGGGAACTTATCATTATATTTGAAATAGTTCTGAATATTTACAGCTTGTTGTATTACAAAATCTTTTTTTTTTTGCAGGTATCATACAAAGCTCTGTATCAAATTTTTCCTACTTTGGTAGAACCAATTTCCATGCATTTTTTCAACATGAAGATGTTAAAATATGAAATAAACCTCATTAGAGAATATTAAATAACTCTATACTTATCCAAAGTTATTACTATGGATAAGCATAGAATTATATATATTTACATAGAATTTATACATTTATATTACTAGTTTGAGAGATTGTTTTTATCAGTGGATTATTTTTGACAATAGTCTTTGTTACAGACAAATTAATTTAAATATTCCCTTATAAATGGCAGTTTTATTTTAAAATACAAATTGTTTTCACAACACATTTTCAGGCATGGTTGATGATCTTTTCAGTGTAGAAGTCTGCAATAGACATGAGATGCATCTTAAAATTTTGAAAGACTTACAAATTACTTATTCAGTTAAGAAAATCTTTTAGGCATTAATTTTTTACTATGATGAATACAACTTACCTTCAAAATGAGTATATATTTTTTCTTCATGATCACAATTTGCTAGTGAAATTTTAAGATTCTATTCCACACTTCATTGTAAAATTGTGATATAACTAAACATAAATTCTGTTAGCATTTGAATAGTTAGATACTCAGTAATGTTTAAATTAGAAAAATTAAAGCAACAAATGTACAGTGCATCCCAGAAATACTGATGTAACTGGTGAATAACATGTTCATTGTTTGCTAACAGTACACTAAACACTATATGATAATTAGTATTTATAGTGTGATTAGATATTTTTCTAAAATATGAATACAGAAATTACCCAGTCCTCCACACATTTAGAGTACACCTTATCTAATATCACTATTATACCAAGGAAAGTTATGTATATATATATATATATAATATCCAATTACAAGGAATATTATTTTGCAAACTAAAAATATCAAGAGTAAGAAAAACTTTATAAAAGAAAATTATATCCATCCTACAGACAGGTGGGCTAGACTTTTAACAGCAGCTTGAAATCAGTACTACTTCCAAACCAAGTAACATTTCTGAAAAGCATCCTTCTAATACTTAGTTCAATGCTGTAGCTATTGTAGTTATATCAGTAACTGTACATAGATGAACAGATAAAAAAGAAATTATCTACTATAGTAAGATGCTAATGTAGAATATTCTAAAAAACAAAAAAACGATTACCATCCAGCAAAACATTTTGCAATTTTATGTGCAATATATAAATATATTTTTTTTCAAATGGAATAGAAATGTAAAAAAGCTATAGATACCGGACTGTAAAACATTTGTTGGTCCTTTTACACTTTTCACAACATATACATATCTTAAAAGTAACACTACCAGGAAACTTTGTTTAAATATTTTCAGTAGTTTATAAATACAAGACCACCTAAGTTTTGTTACTCTGACATGAGGTCTTAAACTAAAACATCAACAATTACTTTTATTGTGCTTTGAAAAATGCTGCTTATTCAAAAAGTGTATACAATATCTGGTCTTCAAAATGGAAACCTTTCTGCATGTCAAATACAAACGTTACAAATATGCATTTTTTTATGAATTTAATAACAGAAAAAATATTTATTATGATTTAGAACACTAATTATTTAAAAGAACATAATAATATTTTTTTAAACACAAAATAAGATTGCTTGTTCAAATAATTAGTGAATTAATAATGAATACGTTCTACATGTCATAAAATGACTCCTGAAATGGTACCAACAAAAGATGATCAAAAGCTTGAACTAACATCTCTCTATTTTTTATTAATCATGATGTGCACTGAAAAATTATAATGAATATAACTTATAATTAGATTAAAATACTTTTACTCTCAATGTTTTGCTGTATCAGGTTTAAATACTAAAGTTTTCAATTATCAGGATCAGTTTCATTATTAGGAATTAATACATGGTCTTTAATTAGTTTGTTGAATTTTGAAAAACTAGAATCAGGTAAGGTGATGGCTAGCCTCCACAGTACCACAGCCAGCACCACACTTCCAGTGTTTAGCATTCCTAAAAAGAAAGCCATCACTCCATAAGCCATGGCATATCCAACTGCCACTACTGATTGCCATATTATGACAATGATCATGCACAAATGTCGACTCATGTAGTTCCAAAAAGTGCATGGTTCAGCACCACCATTTCGAACATTCAAATAATGTCTGTACAGACAGTTTGACAAGAGCAGTGTGTAGGGCATATAAAAGGTCAACAGCTGAAATGAAGAAAACTGTTGATATACATACTAAATATTAAAAAAATCTGACATACCAGATATCTTATACAAAAATATATTTTGTTTTCATAAATATTATCTCTATCTTTATTATTCTATAATTTTCACACACTACAGTATATATCCAATTTGTCTATAACATGATCAGAAATTTTAACTAAGTGGGAAACTTCCTAAAGATAAATCACACAATAAACAAGTTGCAAGCTAAATTTTGAATTTGACATAAATATAATTAAAGATACAAATACATATTGCATCATTAAAATAGCACTGTAAATCAGTCAAAAAATGAAACACATTATTATTAACATTACTGTTGCTTAGAGATATATATATTAGAAACCATTATTAACTATACTTTCTAACATTGCAATGATATCAATATGACAAGGCAATTTATACAAACCATTGTTTGACAAAAATATTGTGTGTATGTGTGCATGTCTGTTGAGCTGATTGTCACCCCATCTAACATGTACCTTTAGCCCCCCCTTCATATCTGGCCCCCTGTGCCACTCCCATGTCTCCCTAATGCATTGTGTCTGCTTATAATTGGCAAATCACAAGACTGATTGTTACAAAACTGTCATGAACCCTTAGGGAGTTAATGGCAGTTGGATTTGATCCTCCCCACATTTTCCCCTAACAATCCCTATGTCTTCCCCAAGCAATGAATGGGTATCTCCGCTAGTTTATTTTAAAGGAGCATAAGCTCTTTTTTAAAGGGTCCTTTTAGGTGGTGTTAGGGATGTTGAGATTTCTCTCAGAATTTCTTCTGTATGGTGTTTAAACACTACTGACAAAATTTTTAAAACCTTAGACTGAATTTCTTTAGTTTTCAGAAAGATCTGAAGAAAGATAAGCTAAATTTATAAACACTTAAAAACTTGTCAACAATTATTACACATTAATTAATGCATATTCTTTTTTTCTATTATAGCTTCAACAATTAATAAACTTAATTCAACTGTTGTTACTATAATTCAGTCATTGTATAGTTTCAGACATAAAACATCTGGAAGGAAACGCTCTATAGAAACAAAAATACCGGGTGCAATTTGTTACTGTTAAAAATAAACTGAGTTAATTTGGAAAAACTTTATTTTAAACTTCTCAATTAATATCTTTACATTTATCATATTCTAGCATATTTTAGTGTTAAATAAATTAAGAACTTTTCATGTAGTTTATGTTGTGTCATGATATTCTTTATACTACAACAAAGATAGACATATCAACAATGAAAATTATTGTAATTTTATGTTAACATTTTGTAGGAAAAAACACATTAACTTTAAACAGTGTTCTGCAAATAAATACACATCAGATTAAAATTTGGGCTATTTAGTTAACAAATTTAAAAGTATATTTTCAAAAGTGCAGTGACAAATTGTACTTATTGACAAATGCAAACAAGTCTAAATAGTAGATTTTCTTTCTTATATGTAAACATGAAAAAACCTTCCACAAAATACAAGATTTTTTCTATGTAGCAAAGGTAATAACCTAAGAACTATATTACAGGAGCATACATCATAATTAAAAGTTAATATTATCATGGTGCAAGAAAAGAATACAGAAACTGAAGTAAAAATATAATAAACTAAGTAGGTGAACTAACAATACTAGATCCTAGAGAAGACTTTTTCTCTAATTTTTCCCACAACTGCATTTGATTTTTAAAATAATATACAATAAAAACTGAGAATTATGAGTTAATTGATGTTATGTTTCCTTTTCAGAGATATATATTCTGAAACTTGCCAATAACAGTTTGCAAAACTTGTACGCAAATGGCAAAACAGTTCAGAATTTTTCTAGGTCTATGATAAGAATCATATGAAAAAGGAATAAATCAGTAAAATATGCTAGAACATGATAACTCTAAAGATATTAACTGATGAGTTTAAAATAAAGTTTCCCCAAACTAACTCAATTGTATAGGTGTGAATTGCATTTATTTTAATCTAAACTCTGATATAAAGTAACTACAAAATGTATTTAATTAGTAAATATTATTTTATGATTTTAAAATTAAATCTTTAACAAATAATGATAAGTTCAGATGTAACTTATAGCACTATATTACTTTGCTTATATACTTAATGAAATCCAAAAGTTGAGTAGCTTCAAAGAAGTTGAATCTTGATTACTTACATACAGGCTCCCTACATAAAATGTTGTAGCTCCAGGTAGAAATACTCCTTCCACAAATATACCCCATACAAAACATACACCAACATAGCCATCAATGATTTCTCCCAAAAACCATGGTCCTGCAAATAGAATTATGAGCCATAAATAAAATTTATCAATTTGCAATAATCAGGAATCAGAAATTTTAATGAAACTTTATCATCTCATGGAACACATTTAACCACTAATGACTTCATACTACCATTTTTGCACAAGAGCAAACAATTAAACAAATTTTAAGATTTTTTCCAATGTACAGAATATTTAGAATTATGTGATCAGTTTTCAACTTTCCATACCTGCTACTGCCTTAGAAACTGAGTTGCCAAATAAAATACTTAAATCATACACCAAAATTTAAGTAACAGGTAAAAGCCTCTGTGTTCAAATACTTGGTCAAAAAAGCAAGATAGATGTTAGGAGCATCATTATCAAATATTGCTTAGTTAATGAAATGATCGAAAACATAATCACCAAAATCTATACAATAAGATTGTTAAGAGATCTGATATTGTCAATGTGTCATTTTTCTCCATAAATAATGGAGAGAATGGTAGGACTAGTGGACATGAATATAAATTTTGGGAGGGTATGAGTCACCTTCAGCTAAGACAGTTTTACTGAGTGTTTAGATAATACATATAGTTTAGTGGATGGGACAGCCTAGATAAACCAACATGTCCCTTGTTGTCCTTAAATATTATGTTACCCTATGATAAGTTAAAGCTGTTATCATATGGAAAGTTAGCCTCCCTCAATATCAAGTTTAAGTCCTAACAGTCCCAGTGATAGCTATTTGACCACCTAAGCAATCTTTCATTCTGTAACTTCCCCTTATTTCAATTTTACTTCCAATTGTGCAGAAGAAATACACGTGTAATAATGTTTATTTATTTATACTTTATTAAAGCCTAAGAGAATATTATAGTAATTATGTTTCTCATCCTTGGTTAAAAATAATTTTCTAGGACCTTTCAGCTATTTTCATGACACTTTATAGACTTGTATCACCCCTCATATCTATCCCACTCTTATGCCTTTTCAGTTTTTAAATTTTATTAAATGAACCACATTTTAATTAAGATAGTTGTTCAATAAAACAATTAATTGTTATTCAGTTAGACAATGCATTTTATAAAGTAATAGTTTTCCATGTCTTTTCTAGGAACATTTATGGTTATCTCCATTTTCCATGATATTTTCAGACATGGGAATTAATTTTGAAAATTTTCAGGTTTTCCAGGATGTATGGGAACTGCACACTACTTGCTTCAAGTCCACTTTTTTATGAAATTTTATGCATGATCAAAATTGGTGCCAATCAAACCAATTCTGTTTGTGTAAGGGTTAATCTCAGATAGGTTTTAATCAAATATGAGTTTGGAGAATCTAATTTTTTTTCTTTACTAGCAATGATGATGGACAAAGTCAGCAAAATTCCAGTGCATCAAGTATTGGGAAACAAATATGATAATCCATTCTTGCATAAGTGTTCCAATACACTTTTTTTAAGAGTCATTTTAGTTACTCTCACTGAGAGAGCTACAATTGGTTACACAATTCTGTTAGACTGACATAAGTAGCCTTGCTATCTAATAAGATTATATGTTCCATACAATATTTTAGCAAGTCTGTTGAGCTCATTTATGGCTAGTCAGCAATAGAAAGAAACTGAACAATGAACTGTTTCTGCAGCACAATCTGACAGCAGTCAACATGAGTCAGACTGATTCTTGTTGGATAACAACTGAATCAACTCATTCTAGATGTATATCTCCAAACACTGCCTATGGATTTCTTGTTTGGTAATTCTTTTAAGGTGTCCTTTCATGACAGGCTCAAACATAACTGAACAACCAAAAACTTCCATTTCAAGATGAAAAAGAGCAAAAGTTTCAGTTTTATGAACTTTTTATCAAGACAATAAAGCTTTTATTACAGCTTGTTATTGCTCCATCTTTAGTTTTACCACATTTTTTATATTGAACATTTGGTTCATTTTAATTCAAGATTTTAATTCTTTTACTGTTAAAATTCTTTCAGATAATCTGCTGATTTTCAAGTCCTTTGTCCAATTTTATAACAGTGAAAAGTTCACTGTGCCATAAATCGTGCTGCAATAACAAAACACTGAATTATACATGACTGAATATTGAACCCACCATCTTCATTCTTCTTCACTGAGCAGTTATTGCATGTAATAAGTTTTTGTGAATTTACTTCTCTTGCTTCTATGGGAAAGTCATTCTTCTGCAGTTGTACTGGATTAATTCCGACCAACAACTGTCTCATTTTTGAATCAATTGTTTGCTGTTCAGCTTGAATACCCCCCCCCCCAAAAAAAACGACATATTTTCACTGTCCTTTTCCTCTTTAGAACTGTTTTTGACATGAAAAGTTGTGGTTTCTTAAATTTACGAGACAGCACAGCAAAATATTATAACTTTAGTATTGTTACTAGTTTTCATTGCATGTAGCAAAAGTGCTCAAACAGAGGAAGATAAGAAGAGTGGTGATATTATGTATTTACAATGACCTTGACAGATATAGTCATCTGCAAAATTATCATTATTTTGCAGACACAAGACATCAGATGGCCAATAAGTATAGTGAGGTTGGAGCTCGTTCAGACTGTACCATGGGTGCACACCTCCTCAACCATCAGTCTATACAGGTCAAAACCAGGTGTGAGAGAAGGGCACTTGTGATAAGTATCCATGCACAGCTCCTCTACTGTCAGACACTATGGGACCCTCACCAGTTGTGGGAAGAAGGCACCGTGTAGACATATTGGTTTATTGGACACAATTAGTAAGGATACTTACAGAACCACTACTCAACCAGACACTATGGGCCTCTTGCCTGCCGTGGGAGCAGGGTGTGCATACGATACCTCACAGTTGGATATGAAACAATACTATCTATTATGCCATCAAATACAGAGGGTTCAGGCCACTGAGGGAGTTGGAAGTATAATAAAAACAGATAAATATATCAGTGTGAGATAGTGGTATGTGACTTAATTCCACTTTGAGATTGTGATGTATTCATATGCAGTTGGGTGATCCACACTACATTCTGGGGAAATACCCCTGCCCAGAACACCATTGAGGGACCAATGTTTTAGCCCCAGCACTTAAATCCCAATCAGTGAGGATTTTCTATGGTTCACCACCCCAGAAACTGGGAGCTGGTAAGTGGCAAAGGTATCCTGTGCTCCACTCGAAGGGGGGAATTCACATAGAGACCCGAAGAATGTGTCCAGATCTCCATCGTGTGCTTAACAGAAAGGTCTTTTACTGCAGACAGTGCAATGA
>NW_013668536.1:130860-143049 GCF_000517525.1 Limulus polyphemus | reverse complement strand
TGCAGACAGTGCAATGAGTGACTGCAAAACCTTATTTTTAAAAGACAGTAAGTGTGAGCCAGAGATGCAGGCAGACACATAATTATGATACTGGCTTTTTCTATGATACTCCATGGAATGGGTACAGTTTGGATCAGACTGGAAAAAAATTATATATAATACCACAAGTAGAATTCCAGTGGTCTTGTGAAACACCCCATTCCACAGTGGGCACTGATTGGGCTAGGGCAGATGGCCTGAGCACTTTTTGTTATCCTGGCCTGATGCAAAATTTTGGATAATTATACCCTGTGAGGCAACACAAGCTGCCTAATGGAATCCAAAAGTAGAAGAACAATGAGAAATAAATAGGTAAATGAGTACTCACACCCATTATAGATGCAGGGTTAATTGAAGAATTCCCTTTGGTGGAAGTCTGTATGCCATAGGATACAAGACAATCAGATAGTGGACACAGTTTAATGTGAGACGAAAAATTGTGGAATAGTCCACATGCCAGCTCAGTAAAGAAGGGAGGGAGTTGATGAGAGAGGACTCAAGAGAGCATACAAACATAAGTTCGCCATCAGAGAGCACATGCAAGATGTATGAACTGGTGGATTCAATCTGTAAAAGGGTCAGGAGAGACAGCACCATTATAGGAGGTGTCTCAGGTATGAAAGGACAGTGAGAGGAACCACAAGGAGGATGAGTGTGACTAAACAATGTGTGGCCCAAAAAGGACGAGAGCATCTGTTTAGAACAGTTTAGAAAAATTGAAGGAGGGAATATTTGAGAAAAGTAGAGACCCCACACCCCTGCCATGGAATACAAGGGAAGAAAAGACCATCCAGGACAAAGGAGAAGGGAAGAGCAAGAATGAGATAGCAGGAGGAAACAAGGGTGTAGAAATGTATACAATGGTAAGTAGGAATATAACTGTTTCTAGGGAGAGCAAAAAACATCTTCTAGAAGTTTGATAGGAACCTGGGTAAGAGCATGGAGAACACAATGATAATCCAATCAAGGAAGAAGTAGGAAGGTGAGCAATGGATAAGGAAGGAATGAAAAAGGGTAGAAAGAGACTGAGGAGAATGGAAAATCTGACACTGGGAAAGGCAGAAGGTGGATGATTTCCTGCCCAAAAATCCAAAATATAACACAGATCACAGAAGAACCATCCTGTGAAAGAGGAGGAATATGTGACAGTTGAATGAAGTCAAAGGGAAATGGGGACAAAGAGATCAAGGTGAAAAGTATGTCTCATACAAGGGCATACAAAGGTAGAGGGGCAACAAGAGTGGGACAAAGGGATAGCTACATGATCAGGGAGGTGAACTGGACGATGCCACACATAATGAGAAAGTGATACCATATCCCTAGGAAAGAGCAGTGTGTGGGGTAGATCAGAAGGGATGGAAAGTTGGGAAGGAGAAGCCAGGGCTGAGAAATCAAGAAGGTGCAATAATAAAAACAAGGTTTGGAAAACTGTCTATGCCTTCAGTCTGGCTTGTCCCAGCTTTTTTACTATCCATGTCTTCCTCTCCATCTCCTCCCTCAGGTCCTTGCTCAGGGTCCATTTTCTGACCCCTCACAATAAGTGTGAGGGATGAGATGCAGGAGACAGGATAGAGGAAGGTAGCAAAGAGGTGGTGGCAAGGCAACAAAGAGAGGGGGGAAAATGAGAAAGCATAACAACAGAAGATGAGTGAGTGAGGAACCAATCCATGGGTAGGAAGCACTTCTGTTGAGAAACAAGCCTGCAACTAAGTGCAGTGCCTCCAGATCATGACAGGTTATGAACACATTTGAAAGGCATAGGCTCAGAACCAAGTCTGAACCATATCTTCTAGATGTATATGCAAAGAAATAAGGAAAGAAGATTAAACATTAACTACTAAGAATACATGTTACAAAATAAGTATCCCCATCTAAACATTGATGTTGTGTGACATTGCATGGAACAAATGTTAATGGTTAAACCTATATGGTAATGGTATGTGAATTTATAATGAACAAGGTCTAATCTTTATAGATGACAGGTATATGCTAAGAAGTAATGAACTATAACAAAATAGTATAGTCTATGTGTAGCCTGTCAAGGAGTAATGGATGAGAACTGAATGCTCCCAAGAACAGGAACAAATTATGCAGCAAAAGAACTATGACGAAACATTAATCATGAAATAGATATGTTAAGGAGTAATGTATAATGACAATGAAAATACATCATTGTGAAAATATTGCAAATTAAGGAAGAATAAATGAAATCAAAAATTAACTCTCATGTGTACATGAAAGAGAACCAAACATGAATGTCTAAGTATGCATGCTAAAAAGGAACTAGATCAAAGAATTTCCCACAATGTGTACATCTTATAGAATAATTAACTAAGACTAAACAGTACCTATGAAATTGACACAATAAGGAGTAATGAACAAAGAAGAAACATTACCTTCGAAGTGACATAAGGAGTAAGGAACTATGACTAAACAACATATTCAGTGTGTTATATGTGAAGAAAAAATGAACTAGAAATAGACAATAACATCTAAGTATACATGTTATGAATAAGCAACTATTTCTAAACTGGTGTGTGTATAGATAGAATCGATTAACCATGACCAAACACGATATTCTAAGTGGGACATGGTAAGGAGAAATTAGTTATGTCTAAACATTATCTCATATGAGTACAAGTAAAGGAGTAATGAGCTATGGCAAAACATTAACTCCAATGAGTTATATGTTAAGGAATAATGAACAATGTTAAAATAATATATTTTCTGTGGACATTTTATGGAGTAAGAACTAGAACCAAACCTTAACACGTTGCGGATGGTTCACCAGTTTACTCATGTTTCGTGCAGAGCATCTTTATGTGCCATTTATTAAAATGTTGTGTTCGAAAGGAGTTGGACACGTTTTGCTGGTTATTATTTTTCTGATTTTTGCTTACAATACCCATATTTTTATAAATGGCTTCTCGCAGAAAACGTAACGTGTTGAGTGAAGATGAGATAATTACTGAACTATTTGATGATAACTTGACAGATCTTCCAAGTTAGGGTGAAGATTCTGATGTGGATGTGTTGGTGGATCATTTTGACAGTGACTCTAGCTACAGTGATGTTGTTAGACCTACAAAGATACATAAAGATGTTGTGCTCTCAACTGATTCTGAATCAGAAAGTGATGATGATTCAACAAATGTTCCTGTTAGTGATTTGTTTTCCCATTGTGATAATGATAATTGGTCAGAAATAGATATTCCACCAAACTTGGAAATCCAGGGGTCACTATAACTCTATCTGAACCTGAAAGTATTGTTGCCGTGACAAGTATAATGTTTGGTGATGACTTGTTTGAAATGTTTTGTCAAGAAATGTGTACCTACCTTAATCAAATTGCAGAGAAACATAAAATGTCATCTAAAGAACTTCAATGGTCTGAAGTTACACTTACAGACATTATGAAATTCCTAGGCCTTATTCTACTAATGGGACAGACAGGGAAATATATCTAGAAAGATTATTGGTCAACAGATACTCTTTTGATTAGCCCAACATTTTCGCGGATAATGAGCTGAAACAGATTTGAACAAATTTGGACATTTTGGCATTTCAATGATAATCAGAAAATGGTTGAGTCTTCAAGCAGGCTCTTTATTATTCAATCAGTACTGGACTATTTCCTAAATAAATTCAGGACACTATACAAACCAAAGCAACAGCTGTCTTTGGATGAGGGCATGATTCCATGTAGAGAACGTCCAAGATTCCTAACATACAACCCTGCAAAAATTGTAAAATATGGCCTGCTGGTAAGAATGGTGTGTGAGAGTGACACAGTTTATATTTGCAACATGGAGATTTATACTGTGAGAGGAAAAAAATTGGAAAAGACTATTCTTTCAGTTCTTTCTCCAAATCTTGGATTGTGGCACCACGTATACCAGGACAATTATTACAACAGTACTTCCATTGCAAATCTGTTCCTAGAACATAAAAACAAGAGTTTATGGAACAATCAGAGTGAATAGAGGGTTGCTGCCAAGCCTGAAGTTTCAACAACGAAAAAATGGTGAAACAGCTTTTGGTAGAAAAGGTGATGTTCTTGTTTTCATATGGAAAGATAAGAGAGAAGTGAAAATGGTTTCAACCATCCATGACTCATCTGTTTCTATGGAGAATAAATAAAAAATCTGTGTGTGTTCTCCAATACAATGCTCTCATACTACACCATTCTCAGAAAAACAGTGAAATGGACAAAAAAGATAGTACTATATCTAATAAATTGCAGCCTTTTCAATTCATATATAGTCTACAAAGCCCTTAATCAACAGAAAAAAATAACATATAAGCAGTTCCTCCTTTCTGTGGCAAGAAAATGGATTACTGATAAAGAGAAAGAAGGCTCACTGCAACAAGAGAGGAATGTACCCGGTCCATCATCTGAAGGTACAAGGAGAGCCCCACATTAGGATCCCCCAGGAAAACTGTCTGATGACACGAAGCAGCATATTCCTGTGTTAATTTCATCCACAGGAAAAATTTAAATTTCTTACCAGAGCCTGCAAAGTTTGTACTGCCCATGAAACGCTATACATATGCAAGTTTTGTGCAGTTCCACTCCACATATGAAAATGTTTTACAAGATACCACATTAGGTATCTTCATGTACATACTCTGTAAGTTTCAAATAAATAAGAAAAAATATAGTTGAGTTATGAATGTTCACAAGTCTGGCAGTTAATACATCAAGAAGTATTTCACTGATAGTTTTCAGTACAAGATTTTAGTATCAATTTATGAAATAACATGCAATAAATGTCCAGAATTCTACATCAGAGAAACTGGTAGAAAATTGGAAACCAGATTTACCAAACATAATTAAAAAAAACATCCAATACTTGTATTTACCACCATTGCAACTCAAAAAATGCACAGTATATCTGTACAAAATGCCCTAATTGTAAACAAAACACAAAACATCAGACACTACTTATTTTAATTGAACAAAATAGTTCCACCCTAAACCAAACTTTCACACTGAAACTTGGATCCTTTGATTCTAACTCTGAAAAGGGACCATTCCACAATTTTAAAAGAACCAGTAAGGAAGTAAGAATAAATATCTGAACTAAATTATTGCTAGACTCTAGCCAATACCTAATAAGGTAATCCTCTCTGAATACAAATACTACATAAAATGTAATATATTGCATTAAAACAATTCCATGTTGACTAAACATTCTCTGATTTCCACATTTAATTTATTTTGTTGCTTTCATCAGAACTTTGGTATATATCAATATCCACGCCACATTTCTATATCAACACTTCGAGTCTTCTTCTTCACAGCAAGTTCCTGTTCTCAGCTTGAGACATTTGCAGCTTTCCTGAATGCCTTGAGCATTTCATTAGCTATGCTTACTGCACAGTCTGTCATTCAACAAACCATGAGTTGATAACCTTCACACCCTACTAGTAAATACTAATCAAGTTATTTAATGTCTAGGCCACTAGCTCAAAATCTACTACATTCACTAAAAGAATAAACCTTAATTGTGCAAGCAGGGTGAAGGCAAACAACAGTTTCTGACTGCCCCTGGTTACTTTTCAGGACCTGAAAGTTTTTAAACCAAAATACCTACGTATATGTACCAAGGTGTTTATCTTAAACACCTCGGGGTACCAAGATACATATACTAAGCTGTGAAGCAATTTCCGGTCATGTAACTTCTTTGTTCCATACTGTGGACACTATATTCATGTGTCTCTGTAAATTACATTATTGATATTAAGAAAAGTCGTTAATCTACCTTCCACCCAAAAATCACAGTCATATGTCACTTCTGTCAGGAATTCATTTGTGGGAGGTCAGATCAATGTAAAATAGTTCCATGCACAGTAAAAAAAAGTCGTATTTATAAGGAAGTCTTTATTGGGAGGAGTCGTATCCACCAGGGACTACTGTAGATTAAATGGTAAATGTTAGGGAATAAGTAACTATGATTAAATGTTATAGTCTAAATAATACAAGTTAATGTGTAACAAACTAGTTCTAAACAAAATATCATATATGGACATATTAAGGAGTAATAGACAAAGTCTAAACATTGAGTCCTATGATTTACATGTTAATGAAGAATAAACTAGATCTAAACAGTAAAACCTATGTGTTATCTGGTAAGGCAAGGACGAGGCATAAAACAGAGGGAGTGAATTGAAACCCAAAGTAAATGCCGGATGTAGCATTAACAGGAGAGAAGAAAGGAAACAATGAGTAGAAGGCTTAAGTAAAGCAGGAAAGTCAAAATATGCTGTAAGTAGAGAAGTATTGGGTGAAAAGTTGCTTCATTTCATCCCCCTCAACTTCAGCTTCAATACCTGTGAAGGGAAATGTGTGGCAGGGATGGTAGAAGATTGAGGCATAACATGGACCCCACCACACAGTTGACGACGTGATGTTACTCTTCTTTTTACTGTATTTTCAACATGAACAGCAGCATTTCCAATACCAATGGCTGTCACGATCTCAACAGGCAAAAACTTCCTATATGTTGATAACTGTGAGTGATGCTTGTACTCACTTCAGCAGAATAAGGGATTCACGTTAATATGTCAATTCTTATTAAAAGGTTGAAAATACAAAGTAAATTTGTTGAAGTACCTATTTAAACAATTCTCAGCAAAAAAAAGACATGTCTAAACACAGCTATGCCAAGGAAAAGATGACATATTTTGCATACAAATGTAGAGAAAGTATTTGTGCAAGGAGGTGTGTCCTACTCCTATTGATGGAAGGTTATGTTGCATGATATGCCATCATTCAGTAGTACAATTTCATGTGAATTTTAGGTGGGAGTTTTCACAAGGTTGGTAGCATGCAGGTCTCTCAGGCAGATTACCACAATTTCAAGAGGAAAATATTTTTCTGGGTGTGGAGGTGAGTAATTGTATCAGGATATCAATATTTTTGTTGTTACAAAAAAAAGAGAGAGAGAAGTTACAAATTTCTTTAACAGTGTTAAGAGACAAAAAATAAATTAAAAAAGGTCACTGTGGTAGAAATATGAATAAAGAGATTACAACATTACATGGTATTTTGGAGTAAAATATTCCATTTAACACAATTATGTATTAAATACTTAAGCTGTTATTTGTTATATTTTTTCCAATTTTACAGTTTATACATAATGTATGGGATGATAACTCACCAACTCCACTATAAATACCCATGGTTATCAGTGGCCAAAACAGCTGATCCACATAAACCAGTAAATACAGCTTGAACACAAATCTTTTACAGCAGTTGTCTTTTAAGAGCTTCTTACCAATGCTACCTGAAGTCAACAAAACCACATGTTTAATAAAGAATATTGGAAAGATATATTTATTAGAAAAAACAAATTTTTTTTTTCATCTTCTTACACCTATTTGGCATTCTCAGTATGTTAAGAACCAGGTTCCAGCATCACATTAAATTATCTTAAAATACAAGCTATGGAATGTATTATGAAACACCTATAACTTAAAGAGCAATTTTTAATTATATAATTATCTTTGATGAAGCCAAGAATTACCAAGAGAAATTAAACCAATATCAAAATTTAACTAGTAGCCAAACATTCTCACACAGATTGCAATGAATGCATGTTGAAGAGATTTCTGCAGAATTTATTGAGGATTCACTTTTATTAAACTTCATATATTGTATTTCTAAGCTCAATTCTGGTAGCATCAGGTTTATTTTTTCTCTACAATCCCTCAAACCAATAAAACTTGTGTAATGTTTTTGTATTTTGATTGACCAACAGTTATTTCAATCTCTGCAAGCAACACAATAGTCTGTAAGAAACTGGACAAAATATTCTATTATTTTTAATACTGACTGAACTTCTCAAACATACAGTTTATATTTTTTACAAAAATTCTTATTCTAATGTAGTTTCATTTAATTGTTTAAACATGTATATTCTGTTTCTGGATGTATAAAATAGAATCCCAAAGTAACTGATCATTGGAACAGCAACTGACTTCAAAATCTTCATGTTGTTATTTCTAAATTAGAAGGAACTGATTTTATTTTTAGGTGATGCATTTTAATTTTTGTTTTAATAATGTTTGTTCAGAATTTTCATCAAAAGATACACAAGGGCTACCTGCACAAATCAATCACTAATTTTGAAGTGACTAGTAAGATGGAAGGTGAACAGTCAATGGTACCTATCCCTAACCCTTGGGCTACTCTTATTTGACTGAATAATGAAATTTATCTGTCACTCTACTGTAACATCCATGGCCCAAAAGTATGGTGCATGTTTTTGTGGAAAAAGGACAAAAAATATAACTTTCGGATTCATAGTTTAAGTTCACACTAATTACTATAACCCATGCCTGGTCCCATTGTAGTGATAAAATTATTAATCTGTTTAAAAACTTCATTTTATCTGTCATATTTTTGGATTTTATAATTTTTTTTTTAAGGGATATTCTTTTATTCCTTTTGTAAATTCTACTTTTAAAATTTTGACTTGATTTACCCAGGCTTTATATACTGTCCTCTTGCTCTTACATTTCAAGTAAGAGTTTCACTTAGAAATGTTAGAGGAGTATAAAAAAAAATTCTGATTTTATGGAACAAAACTAACCATTTTGCAAATGAAGAAAAAAAATGCCAAACCTTTCTTCCAAATTTGAAGAAACTTCAGCATACAAAGTGGAACAACAGATAAGGTCAGAAAGATCCCAAAAATAGTCTGACCCTATGAAAGATATATTTTTTAAATTTATGTATGAATATAAATGTTGAAATAACAAAGTTAAAAAACATTATTACCAACTTCTTCCATCACATGAAATATTATTACACAGAAAAAGGTACACTAAATACATTTTAAGTGTCATCAAATTTTCTACATATATTCTAAAATCTCTTAACCTGTAAAATTTCACACAATGTTTAAGTAGAAAGTGGTATCTAAAGCATTGATTTAAAGTAATTGCATAGGATTTAAATTCATGAGGTTTTTAGCATACTGCATTAAAAATTGATTTTTTTTATTCAGTCACAGAAATAATTAAAAACTTAAAAGGCAATTTAAAATAAATGTAAAAGGCAGTATAATTTTGGCTAATTGCTTATATAAATTAAGTTAAAACATTCTTAAACTTATAAATAAGCTAAAGTAGTTAATAAGTAAAAAAAAAATTCAGAATTTGAAGAAAAGCTCAAAAACAAAACAAGTTTTATTACTTGAAAGCTGGTATCTGACTTACAATTACCACTCTCACAAACCTTTAATTGCTCTTCATCCTCAGCACCACTAACATCACAGAAAATATTTGCTTTAGTAGCAAAAATCACATTCTGTTAGTACTTGTTTAGCATTCCCTATTTTCCAACATGAAACTGATGAGTTATTGTAACATTAACTAACTTCAAAACATGCATGCTGTTACTTCTAATAGTTCTCTCTAAAACAATATTTAAGTTCATTTGGATTGTGGTTTGAACACACTTAAAATTGCATTGTTGAATAAGCATAAGTACCAAGGCATCTGCAAATGTTTAACAACTAGTCATTTGCTGTTACAAATATTTATGGTAAATAAATAAATGTATTTTTTTCACAAAAGAAAACAAAAACTAATAACAAAAAGTTGTTCTAACTATTGAAATATGTCCCATAAGAACAGCTCGTCCTAACAAAGAAAAGGAAGGCCGTGACCCATCTAAAGAAAAGAGATGATTCACACGTGCTTCTTGGTTTTTATTATCCTAGAAGAAGAAAAAATCCAAACATTACATGAAATAAATATGTTTCTCCAGAAAAAGTTTTTGAACCATATTTTATATCTTTGTAGTTGAAACATTATTCTATTAACAAGTTAATGTTTTCCTAAATTGCAAATGTATTTCCAATATTACTTACCTCCTTTCACACTTATAGCTATTAGGTTTGAAATAGCCACGTTGATGGCTAGGGCAATTGGACTGCAACGTTATATTTATATATACTTATGAGTGGATCCCAACCTGCAGCCATAGAGTGATGCATTTCAAGCCACTGGAATCACGACGAGAAAGTAAGTAATACTGAAGTGAACGAACTTTCTCCTCCACCTGAAGAAGCCTGAAAGACAACACCCCAATCTCGGAATGACAGGATTGTGTATGTTATACTTAACCAAAGGAAACAGAACTCATCCAGTCTGGAATTATGAACATTCATCCTTACTACCCAACCTTATGGGAAGGTACATTCTACTTGTCCTTGGAATTATGGGGAGGACGTGGAACAACTGCACTCAACCAACGACCCAGGATGGGACCACTCCACATTCAAATTCCAAGGAGATAGTAGCCCTTTTCCATGAACAATGTACTGAATCTATATTGATCAAACAGAAGGACCATGCACACTCCAACCGGATAGGGAAGCATCAAATCTGATCCGGTATTGCAAGAAGGCTCCCGCATAAGCTGGTGCCACTCCTACCAACATCTGGGAAAAACATCCAGACACCTGGGTAGGAGGGCCCCCAACTTTACCCTCTTCTCCAAGAGTGGAGGAATTCACTCTAACACTCTGGAGGAAAATCCTCTGTCTAGCACACCAGCAACTGGAAACTGGGTGAGGTAAGGATTCCCTAGCTCCTCTAGTAGAATCTGGTAATATGCATTGGTGAGTCCTGAGGGACAGTACTCTAGTGCAATAGGTAAAAAAAAAGCAAACCAACCCCGATTTATTCAAATCCTATCATTGGCATGGATGAGCAGTATCCACTTATGCTTTACTCATAATAGTCCATGAGTGGTGGTCCAGCATAGTACAGTAATACCACCTGGTCAGCTCCTAGGTGGTATTATGGAACACCTCATTTCTACAGAGCCTGTAGTGCAGAATTGGTTTGATAAAAGCATACCTGCCTGAGCAACACTCACCACAAAGTGGGATTCTGTGAAAATAAGGTAAGGGACCTTGAAAGGTAGCAATGAAAATACTCACCCCTCTGTATAATCTAGTAGAAATGATTAAGATAGCTAAAAGGGGTAGGCAAAAACCCTCAGTTTAAGAAACTGCCAGCTCATGCAAGATAAAAGTATTGGGGGAAGTCCACATACCAGTCTACACAATGACCTCCAACAGGCAATTCAACCAGGCTGATAATAAGGACATAAAAATGTGAAAAATCTGAACAGACGTGACTCGCATAAGATTCCTCTCCTTCAAAGAGAGCCCAGAATAAAAAGTTGTTGTCTAGCATCTCTAAAGGCATTAGTGCAGACAATCAAATCTTCAAGACCTGCACTGAACATGACCACAATTGAAATCTGATAAGACATAGGAGTGAGACATAGTGATCAGATAATGGTTGGAGATGGCTTGAATGGGTAATGAAGAAAAACTTTAATATAAGTTTAACATAACAGCAAATGTACAACGTTTCAACAAGGTTTTCTTCATTACCCATTCAAGCCATTTCCAACCATTATTAGTCTCTATTAGTCTGATCATCGAATTTGAATAGTGATCAGATGAATCAGTGAAAAGGATTTAACCCCTTTTCTGTTGGACAGTGTTTTGAGTAAGAAGAAATGATCTGAGAGAATAAGAAAGTGATCTGTGGACAAATAGCGCAAATCATTCTGACCAGTGATGTCTGTAGGTCAGCAGCCATGAAAAATAAACCTTCAGGTAAAGGGGATACATGGCATATAAGAGTCAGGCCACAAACAGGTGTTGAGAAAGAGCATGTAATGTAACCTAAATATACCTGTAACTGTAATTTGGGACCAACGACCCACAGTAACTTGAGGAATTTGGAGAGTACTGGGGACTAAAAAAATATGTAGTTGCAATAATCGAATGGTAGTCAACAAGACCACATTAAACAGGGCGAATGTGGAGGATGTAAAAAAACCTCTGCCAAAGAGCTAGAACAAAAAATGAATTATGGTTGGCACTTCTGATCGAGATAGGTTCAATCTCCTCTCAATACATCATTTCCAATATGCTTCATGCTGGAAAATTTTGAGAGGTAAGTAAATTAGTCTACTTTTTGCTATGTTATTAGTCTATATTATTTGGTGCATTATTTAATTAAATAAAAATTATTAAAGTGACTATAACTATCTATAGACTAATAAAAAATTAGGGTTAACTCTTACTTTGAAACCCTAATAGGACTAAAGAAAAA
>NW_013668536.1:129096-130839 GCF_000517525.1 Limulus polyphemus | reverse complement strand
GATCTGAGAGAATAAGAAAGTGATCTGTGGACAAATAGAGCAAATCATTCTGACAGTGATGTCTGTAGGTCACCAGCCATGAAAATAAACCTTCAGGTAAAGGGGATACATGGCATGTAAGAGTCAGGCCACAAACAGGTGTTGAGAAAGAGCATGTAATGTAACCTTAATATACCTGTAACTGGAATGGTAATTTGGGACCAATGACCCACAGTAACTTGAGGAATTTGGAGAGTACTGGGGACTCAAAAAATATGTAGTTGCAATAATCGAATGGTAGTCAACAAGACCACCTTAAACCGGGAGAATGTGGAAGATGTAAAAAAACCTCTGCCAAAGAGCTAGAACAAAAAATGAATTATGGTCGGCACTTTTGATCAAGATAGGTTCAATCTCCTCTCAATACATCATTTCCAATATGCTTCATTTCTGTTTATAAATATTCATTTCAGACAAAGCAAAAACTGAGACAGATACATGTCAACTTTAGAAATTAAACCCAGACAGCATAACCTCCATGCCTGAAGCTTGAGCATCTGGATAGCTGGGTGTACCATATCAGATCGTGGCTGCCTCTTCAGAGATAGCTTAAGAAGAAGCTGAAAAGGTGGACACTCCAAAAGGTATCACAGAAGCAGAAACCTGGGTGTAGTAACCAAACTGGTGCTATCAACAGGACCCGACAATGGGTTGTAACAAATCATATTTAGTACCCTGGGTAACATATGAAGTGGAGAGAAGGCTTAAAGTTGTAATTTCGTCCTGTCCTAATGGAATACATTTATTGCCAAAGCCCAAAGATGAGTTACTGGAGAGCAAATGGTCAGTAGTCGGGTGATCCAATAAGAGGCCAACCCATCAATCAGAGAGTTAGAAAATTAGAGCCAATCCAACAGAACCTAGCAATGGAGCATCTATTCTGTCAGGATAATCTATTTATATAGAGACAATTGACCCAGTCTTACAGGCATCACCTATGGAACATGGCAAGCTAGTATGGTGATAATATAGGAATGGTCCCGAGAGAGGAGGTCCAAAATTCAAAAGAGCCCTGGACCAAGTGCTTCCTTGATAAGAAACATAAGACACCACCATGGAATTGCCAGAATGAAGCCTGACAATTGTCTTCTTAACCCTATTGCCCTTGGTACCTTTTACTGTGCATGACACAAGGTTTTAGTGTCATACATTCAATATTTTATTAAATGACTTTTGTTTATCTTATACCTTTTAGAATAGCATAAAATCTTAGCTAATAATCCATATTTTAATAGTATACAAGTTTTAAGTTCTTAATTCTACAAGGCAACATTTAAAAAAATCCTGAATTTTCACTAGTGTGACTCACGTAACACAATTTTTTTACCATGTCATAATACCTATGTTATCCACATCCCCCCCCCCCCGAAAAAAGTAAGAAATTAAATGTAAGATAGTTTATAAAAATCGTTATTGCTCAAACAAACCATAAATTTTATAGTCTTCAATTTTGTTTGGTTACAGAGCTATCGAATAGAAAATCAGACCTCTCCTGCCACACCCATCTGTCACATCCTCTCTTTCACAATTTGTTGATAGTTCTCTCTTATGTTTCATTATATATTACCTATAACCAATAGAAATCAAGGTTTTCATTTATGAAATGACGTATTGTATAATGTTGTATTCTGAACAGAATATCATCAGTTTCACTCACAGTACAAGATCCGTTCCTGTGGGAAAGTCAATGAGTAGCTTGGATGA
>NW_013668536.1:119758-128703 GCF_000517525.1 Limulus polyphemus | reverse complement strand
AAAAGTAAACTTGATTGTTTTGTGAAAGGTGTTTGCACATGAGCTAAATTCCTTAAGTGATTCAAGACCGGCTGTCCAAGTGAAAAATATTTCATTTATGTAATGTTTCCATGTATAAGGTTTTACAGGGCTTATTTGTAAAAGTTGGCTTTCAATATGACCCAAAAAATTGTTGGCATAATTGGGAGCCATTTTGGTACCCATTGCAGTACCGTTAACCTGAAGGTAATGTTCGTTATTGAATTCAAAGTTGTACAGAGTTACAGAAAGGCTGGCAAGATCAGTTACTGTGAGATTCTGATGGGTTAGAAAGGTTTAATGCAGACTTTAGAGTTTATAGCTCTTCATCGTGTGGAATATCAGTGTAGAGGGAAGAAACATCCATTGTGCAAAAAAAAAAGACTGTTAGGTGGTAACTATCCTTTAGTATTAATATCTTCTAATATTAAGAAAGTGAGTAGTATCCTTGATGCAAGACAGGAGGGTACAGGGAATACATTTTATGTGTTGGTCAACAAAAGTGGCCAGCTTTTCAGTAGCCATGTTTATGTTAGAAATTATGAGTCAGCTAGAACTGTTTGGTTTGCATATTTTTGGTTACAGATAAATCTACCAGGAAAACTTTGTCTGAGTATCAAATACTGAAAGATTTCTTTGTTAATTTTATTGTTTTGGAGAAGTTCTTTAAGTTTTTCAGTTATGGTCTTAATAAACTGAGTTGTAGGACCCTGTGAGTTTCTTGTAGAAATTAGTGTCCTCTAGTTGCCGGTTAACTTCCATGCTACAGTCATCTTTGTTAAGAATAACAATAGCTCCACCCTTGTCTGCTGGCCTTATTATGATATTGTTGTTCGATTTAAGATTGTTAAGAGCAGTTCTTTCATTTCAGTTAATAATATTATGACATTGCTTGGAAGTTTTAAGGTTTGTATTATGTAATTTTTGACTGCCTTAATATAACTTTCTAAATGTGGTTCTCTGTTTGGTGGAGGTGTCCATAAAGACTTTTCTTTAAAGATCTGTGTATGTTGATTTTTCCTAGGGTGGAGATTGTTGTGAAACAATTTGCAAAATCTTAGTTTTCAAGAGGATTCATGCAGGTCAGAAAGAAGTTCAGGCTTGTTAACATAGCTGTTATTTGGGCAGAAGTTGAGACCTTTACTATAAAGATTGAGTTCCACTTCATAGAGAGTTACATTTAATATTAAGAATGTTAGAGATACGTGTGGAGTGGTCATCGTTACTTGTATGATTTATGAGGTCACAGTTATTTTCAAGAGATTTGTTAGTTTGAAAGGCTTATGCATTAATAGTTGATGAGGATGAAATGTTTTGAACATTTTTTGAAGCTGTTCATTGTATAAAGGGATTTTGATAGTTTCTGGTAGATTGTTTGATGCTATGGTAGTGTCTTTATGATAAAGAAGAGGATTTGAAAGAATGCTGTTAGTAGCCCCTTTTGAATTTTTGTTTTATTCTTTTCAAAAAGGAATGTATCAGTTCTCTTTGTAAATTTTTGTAATTCTTCTTTTTTCTTCCAGTGAGGGATTGTACAGGTGATAATAGTGGGAAATTTCTTTATCTAGAATATCGACAGAATTTTGACAGAAGATTTTAGTGATATTCATGAGTTCTAAGGATCTGTTGTCACTTGTCACAGAATTTCTGATAATGTGCTCCTATTATTAGCTTTTAATGCAAGAAATTGAGGTATGTTTCGGTTTTTTATGTTATACACTAGTGACTTGGCATGTTGATAATGTCTTGTTTCAGAAGTTTCTGAAATAGTTGTTTTCTGCTGTAGTTTAGTGAGTTGCTGCTTGGTTCAGGTTGATTGTTAATAGATATTGGTGTAAGGACATTGTTGTAATCATAAGATAGAGGGTGGGGAAGTTTAAAGGAAGGTAGATGGGGGAGCTGTCTTCTTCAGAGTGTGTATTACACATTGACGAAATATAAACAGTGCATTGTTAGATAGCAGAGGTGGGATGGGAGAGACCTGATTTGCCTCTGAGCCAGAAATAACAAATTGGCTTGCTAATTGGAATTTTTATTTATTTTTTAAATTAATTATTATTACGAACTATTACAACTAGATAACATGGTAAACGTTCAAAGTATCTTCAAACAATCGTAATACTGGGAACCTGTTAGTGACACTTTGTCGAGAAGAAGTGATAGCATTATCTGAATGAGGTGCTTATATACAGTACCTGAATAGAGGGTGCATTAACATAGGTGGAGAGTATCCTGAGAAAAATATCACCAAGGGCAATTGAGTGGGGTATAAAAGACTGGAGCAAGAAAGAAAAAATCAGGCCAATGCTTAGATGGGCAACGGAAGAAACCCTGGTAGTCGTGTAATAGCTATAAGTGGGAGAGGGGTATGTATGTTTGGAATGTACTCTTCAAAATGTAAAGCTTTTAAATACAGGTTTTCATCATATTGATTGAATCACTGTGAAGAGGGAATATAACATACAAATTTAAATATTAAAAAAAAAAAAATTCCACGTTAAAACAAGTGCAAATATATTCCATTGGATATATATATCAAAATTCATAGCATAATATATCATACAGAAGTATCTTGAAAATTGTTACATAATAAACCAGTTCCTGAAATTTAGCAATATATTTAATGAATAAAAACGTATTTTGCCAAAGAATTTAAAAATAAAAGCAAAGTTAATGAGATTTTTACATTTATTCCACATTCCAAAAAAAAAGAGAATAATAAACAGCTAACATACAGGTTTGTTCACTCTAGAAATAAAGAATTATTATAATCTATAAGTTAGTTTTTAAGCAAAAGCAGAAAAAAAATCATAGTGTCACTTGTATATTTTTTATTTCAGTAAAAACCAGTTTTGAGTTGACAGGCAGGTTGATACTAGCCCAACATAAAACACAGTGACAGTACTTTATACACAATTTAGAAAAAAAAAGAAGTGAAAACAAGATCAAACAAATGCACATACACAGGCTTGAGAAAATTTATTTTGCAAAATTAGGCTTGAATACTTTAAAATTAACTAAAGCATTTCTATTTCCAACTATTTTTCTTGAGTGAGGAAAACAAAATTACGTTTTGTCACTTTAAAGATGTAATTATGATTATCTCACATAATTTCATTCTTACCTTAACATAAACATCAATACTGTGGATATCTTTCAAATAATTTTCTGGTTTCCATGGCAATATATACAAAGGTCCCTCAGAAAGTGTAAGGTTTTGCCAATCACCTTTATTCACTTGTGCTTGGGCTGACACAATAGGATATGGTGAAAAGATAAGAATTCTGTAAAACATTGAAATGGATTCAAACAGTGGAGCCATAAAAAATCTCTTTGTTTTACAGATTTACTTCTATCTGGGTATCTGAATCAGGTTTCTTGTTTTTTTTTATTACTGTAATTAAAAATTTACAAATACAATAAATTCAGGCCTCATTTGTCCTCAATTAATAAATATGAAAGTGAGAGTTACAATCACTTTCAAAAAGTGTAGAATATACATGTTCAACTATGTAATAACATTAACAAATAAAATAATGTTAACCCTTAAATTACCCATTTGATTTTATGCTGTTCACTTCTGATGTAGTCTATATATTACACCATACTGATAAATTCCACATTCTTGTCTATTACAACACCTTGTATAAAGAACTGATGAAAAAAATTTGAATGTCAAATACACAGTGGATCCTCAGCATAAACTAGTGGGATAAATTGGAATACTCGCGATATTTTTTGTTTAAATGTTTTGTGTGACTCATATGTTACTACGTATCCTGTAACAAATAACGTCATTGACCTATAAGCAGTTATTGCATAAATAGTTTTGTAAAATTTGTTTAAAAAAGATGATAACAGGGGTTCACATAGATCTCTTCATTAATCTTAAGGATAAAGAAAATGGTAGCTTATCTAAACTGTAAAGATTTATATAAGTCAAAATCAATGCAACTATGTATATTTAAACAATCATCAAAAACAACTTTTCAACTCTTGTGCTGTTCATTTTGTTCAGTACGAAATCACAAATGATCTCTGATCTCACAACCTGTTTGTTAGGTAGTAATTTGGCACTTAACTATCATAATATGACTAATGTTTATAATTTCAGCTTTACTGAAATAATTCAAAGAGTAATTGGTAAAAAGTCCAAGTAGTTGCTACATCCAGTCTAAACTTTCCGTATTGTTAAATTATTTAATGCTTTTTTGTCAAGCTTACTGGCAGTGTTTGTACCCTCAAGCATCTCTCCACAATTGATCAAAGTCAAATCAACAACCTCTGCAAAAGAAACACCCCATACCAGTGAAATTATGATACTGATAAAGCCTGGAAAGCATACAAACAAGCCCAGGCTACATTCATGCAAATAAGGAATGACCCAATCATGGGCATCCACAGAAATTTTTTAAGGGGGGAGAAGGTGGGCAAAGTAGCGTGAAATTGTGAAGTGAATAAAAAATTCATATACATATGCTGAATGAATAAAGAAAGAATTATGTTTCTCATTTTCCAAGGGATCTATTGCCCCCCAAAGATGCCCATGGATCTAGTCTGAGCAGAGGAGACAAGAACTGTCCAGAATATATCCTGTGCTCTCTACAGGCAATTAACTTCCAAAGCATGCGATATGAAATGAAATAAACTAAGCAGCAAGGTAAATCTCACAAGCACTTCCGTAAGTTTATGGTTGGGATATGGTTGACAAAGGAACAAAAATAGAATGTCAGTCATTTATGATGACGACAATACCCCACTCCATACTGGTGAAGACCAAGGCATGGCCTTCATATGCAGATACATTATTCAATATGATTATGGTGACATTCATGAGATGCTCAAACTACAGTGATATCTATACGAGCTAGAACTACATGCAGATATGCAAGCAAATTTTAGCTTGGAAAAGATGCACAGAGCCATAAATACACCTAAAGATGGAGCTCCAGGTCCAGATTTTGTACCATTTTACACTTAAGAAGTTTACAAAAGCCAACCTGCAACAGGTAGCACCCTGAAATATAAACTGATTCATTCATCAATCCCTTACTCTAATCCATGGAGGATTATTCACATTTTAAGGGTCATCAAATCATCACTGGAAAGATCCCAGAGGAAGCTGTAACTAGAAGTCTTGCCTATTAGACTGATCAACTACTTCCATCAACACTAGGAGGTTATTTGCAGTGGAAGAGATACAGCTGATATATGGAAGGGCTATGATGCTGATCAGAACACCCTGACAGTAGAGAACAAACTGACAGAAGTCTGATATCAGAGAAACTAGTTTTGACACATATGTGCATCCAGTTTGTTCCATTTACCATATCTTTTTCACTAACTGCTGTACATGATACTGTGTTCTTTTATTATTACCTTGACAGTAGCTTTAGATCTGGAAAATGCCTAAAATAAGAGTCCAACTACCCATTCATGCTGACAGTATGTTTAGAATAGGCATCAGTGTAAATGGGACTTAACTGTACCAACTATCAGAAAATGCATTATGAAGTATGGAAGCTGGTAATCAGATAGAATCACCATCAATATTGGTCTGCCTCAAGGATCACCACTCTCAGTCCTCTTCAACATCTGCATCATGGATCTATCTCACGTTGACAACTTAATTAGATGATGTGTGCTAACATTTTGATGTACAGTGGAGGCTCCAGCAAAGCTGAAATCAAAGACAAGATGCAACCACCTCTTAGCAGAGTGACCAAATGATCACCAGTCTTCCAAAGCTACAGCCACAACCTGCACAGTCAATAACAGACACAGTAAGGATGCCAAACCATCACCATTTTTTTTGCAGACACAAATATCCTTCTGGATGAAACAGTGAAGTATTTAGGGGTAGCCTTTGACAGATAACTAACTTCCCTATCTACATTAATATTATGATAACCAGAGCTACCGAAGGCATCAATGCAATGAAAATTGAGGCAGAAAACAGAGCTGAAGAACATCACCCACTTGTGTTCTAGCAGTCTTATCTGCACCATTTTTGCAATCATAAATTATTAATGATCAGTATGAGTGCTAGACAAGGTTGAAAAATACAAAAAATCTGTTTAAGACTACTCATAAGATGTATTTTAGTGATCCTAATCAAAGCACTATTACACCTCAAAGCCACAGGAGCATCACAGAACACAAAATAATGCTTTACAAGCAAAAAAAATCTTCACTATGGCCATGCAGTGTAAAGCTATGCATTCAGTACCACTGAAATAATGTGTATAGTGTGCACCCCTTGACTCTACTGAACATACATCAGCTGCAGCAGGATGTCATGTGTATATAGAGTGTGCTCACCTCAACTCTACTGGACAGATGCAGGAGGAAGGCAAAGATCTTGTAACATGCTCACCTACTCTCTACTGGACAATTGCAAGCTGCAGAAGGAGAACACAATCTTGTAATGTGCTCATCCCAACTCTTCTGTACAGATACAAACTGCAGGAGGAGGGCATAGTATCATATTATGTGCTTGCCTCAACTCTACTGTACAGGCTCAGGCCACAGGAGGAGGGCACAAGTGGCATGTTAGAAGTATAGTTATATGAGGGGTGACTTACACTACACTGACCCACTTTCCCATTGGTTGGCACTCCTTGTTACAGACCTAGTGGTTAGGTTCCATTATGTTAGGGTTCTCCATGGTCCACCACCCAAGCAGCTATAAACCAGTAAGTAGAATGATCTCCAGTTCTCCACTTGAAGCACCAGGGGGGTGCTCTGCCTGCTACCCTGGTTTATGTTTCAGAATAGGGATACACAATCACATGTTGTACTGTCTCCAGTAAAAGACCTTTCAAGCTGAAACAGAATCAATGGGGAACTGGGCATTTTCTCTGGGTCTCCCCAATGCAAATTCCTTCCCCTTTTTTCTGATAATCCTTAGAATAGGTACAGTCTGGATCAGACAGTAGTCAGATATATAATTATACCACAAGTATACCTCAAGTGACATAGCAGAACACCCCCATCTCACAGCGGGGTAACACTTTCCTTATCCTGGCTCAATGGAAAATACATATACACGAGGAGGTACCACCAGCCACCTGGCAGGACCCTACAAGCAAATGCTTTAAAAAGAAAAGGGAAACATATTCACCAGTCTAAAGATAGAGTAGACTGGGATGGTGAATGGAAGTAGGCAGTAACCTTCAGGAGATGAGACAGTCAGAAGGTGAAGATAGTGGACAATGAAGGTGTAAGAGGCAGTCCTCATGCCAGCTTGAAGGATCTCATCCAATGGCCATCAAAACCAAGAGGCAAGGGAATGAATGAGGTGATGAATCTGATGGGATGAAATGTTGAACCATCTACAAACATCATCCACCAATGAAAAGTAGAACAACCATAGAAATTGACAGACCATACATGTAAGGATAGAAGGAGATATGTACTTGGAGAAAGAGGAATTTCAGGGAATGTAGAGTTGAAGACAGAAGCCATAAATGTGAGAGGCAAGAATTAAGTAACAAGAAACAGCATGAACAGGGCACAAAAGTCTGTTCGAGTCCAACTGATCATGAAGGTGTGAAATTTAAGGGAGATAGGAGAAAAGGAGTGTCTTCTTTCCCAAGCAGCTAAAGAATTAGGGAGGAAGGACAGGTCAGGATAAGGAAGAATATAAGAATGATGGAAAGTGGCAAGGGAAGATTTGATAGCATAGATATCTAAGTGACAGCAAGTACACAAGAGAGGTAAGATGAAATATGTTTCAAGAGAAAAATGATACAAGTTGCAGGTTGCCAATGGCTCAAAAGGGGCATGGGGAAGAGAGTGCAGGATGACAATAAGGTCCCATTCAGGCATGGGAACAGGGCAAGTGGGTCTATGGATAAGGAAAGACTGGAATAAGGTGGAGAGAACTGAAGAGGAAACACCTTGTATACAAGAAAGGCAAAATATTGTAGACAAGGCCTTCCAATTACTGGCAATGGTGGAAACAGTTGATCCATTGTTGAATGACCAGGTAAAAGGAAGAGAGATAGCTGAAAGTAAAGCAGTCAGGAGAAAGGTGTTGACAGATGGATTAATGTAGAAAGACATACCACTTAAGCAGGTAGTTGGACAAGGTAGAAGGATGATAGGAACAGAAAAGGAAAGTCTACCTCATTGTAAAGTATCATTAAACGGGCTTTAGGATTAGACAAATCCCAAACCGGAAGGTGAAGGGACAAGATCCTGTGATGGAACAGTGATCTGTGAGGTTGAAGCAGGAGAGAGAGAGTATAAATTGTGGGGAAAGAGGGGGCTTCATTGTAAGATAGCATAGAAGAGGGAAAAAAGGTTGAGCAAGTCAGAAAGGTACCACCAAGGGGGACAAAAGGAGTGTCTCGAATCAAGGTCAGGGCTCGAGGTAAAAGCTCGAGCTGGATAAGCATGATGAAAAGGATAAGACCAGTCCTGACTGAAGGCATCAACAGCCAGTGATAAATGATGGGGAACAGGTGATTAGAATAGAGAAAGCTTGGAAATGTGAGTGGTGACAAGGCATAAATGAATGTTGTCACTACGAGAGAGCACCCCCAATGGAAAACCTGGGGGTGAAGGGACCATTCCACGAGGAGAACATGGTCCAGCTGAGAGAGGCAGTCTACAACCAAGTTCATAGCACTTGAATCATGGCAGGCAATAAGATAGACCCATGGAAAATTGGTTCAGTAAGGAAGTTCCAGGATTTGAAAGCAAGGATTGGGTTCTCTCATGGCATTTGGTATAGGAAAAACTGAGGAGCTGTCGAAATGGGCAATAATAAAATGATCCACTAGGAGGAGTAAGAAATGGGAGGATGTCCAATGGACTGTTAGAAGTTCGAATGCATTTATATGGAGAGAGAGGACTCGTCCTGGGTCCATGTGTCATTCACAGATGCTTCCCAACCAGAGGGGGAAGTATTGGTGAAGAGG
>NW_013668536.1:108269-118848 GCF_000517525.1 Limulus polyphemus | reverse complement strand
GTGAAGAGGTGCAGGTCTAGTTTGGGTGAAGGTAATGGAACATCGTTAGTGATATTGGATCAGCCCAACCACCAATACAAATTATAGGGTAATGAATGACACAGGTGAGCCAGTGAGGTCAAAGTTTCCTGTGACAGATTCCTCTGGTTGTGCAAGAACCAAAGGAGAAGGTGCATATGTGTGCAACCTAAAGAGTTAAGCATTTCTAGTGAAGCCATGGTCTCCAAACACTAAAAACCTCTCTGCATTATGAGTAGGATAGGTGGAAATTCTGATGACTAGTAGTTCCATAGATTGCAGGCAGATAGGAGAATGCTGAGCACAGCTGTGAAATGAATTGAAAAACACTCCCAGGTGAATAAAGTATTGAATAGGGGTGAGAAAAAATTTGGAAGTGTTGATAAACACCAGCTCCTTGTAGATAGATGTGATTGGAAAGAGGAAGGAAACATGATGAGGACTGAGGGGAAGAGAATTGGTGAGAAAGTTAATGGGTAAAAAAGTAGAGTAACCCCTGAGCATATGGCAAGTGTGACAACAAGAGCTCAAATCATGACAGCTGGGAACCCATAGAACCCAACTCAACTTAATCATCACTGAGGAGCTCGATAAGTCTAATTCCTGGTAGGAGAGGAAAACTGGGAAGAAAACTGGGAAGTGGAAATTAGAAAGATGGAAAACTGGGGACTAAGATAAGGTACAATGGCAGAGAGTTGGGTTTGGGACAGTGTGGAGATAAAGGAAAAAATGGAGGATTAATGATGGTCAGCCTCAACCAATGATTCAATCAAATCAGGAATACCTCCAAAACTTCAAAGCAAAGAAAGGAGGCTAGGTAAAGATCTTGTAGAAGGGAAGAAAGAAGTCAAACTTGGGATAGGAGAGTATCCATACCCAACAATTCTCAGCAACAAAAAGGCAAGTGAGCAGGGAAGTGGTAGAAGTGGAATATGTCCCAGTTGAGAAGTGAAGTGAACAAGAATTGCCTGCAAATTTCTCTGGGCATGGTGAAGTGCTTCAGACTTTGGGTGTAGAGAGTAGAAGTAAAGAAATATAGTTTAATAACTATTTACAACTATTAAGGAAGTAAGCTAATTTACCTTTGCCAGTCTCTGAAACATTCAAGACCTTCCCATTTTAGAAGGAACATTTCAGTGACCTCATTAAACAGTTTGCCTGAGCAAATTTGCAACATACATTCAAATATCCTTAACTTAAAACATATACTAACATATGACACTACATCAACAATGTTACATTCTATATATCATGCTCATCCTAAGTGTAGAGTTCATGAGAGTTTCATTCCAAATACAGATATTTCTAATAGCATTTAAGCACAAGAACTGATGTTAAAGTGGCTAACATTAGCCTGCCCCCACACACAAAATTAAGCAAAAGATTGAGATCACAGTATACTCCCCAGATCATCAATTTTTTTTTTATTCTAGCATTTTATTACACATTGAACTATTTAAATTAGAATAATCATATAACATTTAACTATTGAAATACACACAGGTTACAGTCTATATATTTTTTATATAAAAAAGTGAACTAAATAAAAATAGTACTGTGATGCTTGTTTATTAGTACAGTGTTGAAAATGGCTAACAATAATGCACTGGTGTGATAAAAAACACATTTAACTGGTGTTTTTCCAAGAGTATACTCGCACTAAAATATACATCTGTTAAACCTATACCAATGAGAGTATTTCTGTTAACCTAGCTACAAAACTGTTACAAGTCAGTGATACTATTGTGGTATTTTTAGGTTAAACTGATTTACTCAACAGTATTAAGTAGGTCTGCTTTAAAATGGGAGGATTAACAAGATAAATTACAGTGATGCTGAATTTTTAAATTGCTGAGTTTTAAGCTAAGAAATATAGAGAACAGAAATGACATGTAACATAAAATGAGAACAATTTTTATTAAAGCAAAGACAAAACATAGTACGCATTCTTGCATTTGGACATTGGATGGTCACTTTCTACTGGTCTCATAAAATGATAAAAAAATTTTCTTCCCTCAAGATTTCTTCCTGGCAACTAACCCAATTGAGATCCCATATAGTGCTATTTAAATCTGAAGTTTTTCTCAACAGGAAATATTGGATTTACCCATAGTAACTAGTGTTACTCACCTGACTGGTCATTCTCATTTAACATAGGGATGTTCAAAACTTTCAGATATCATCTGTCCTACAACTGAAAGTCGCTACTGTCATTTATATTCTTGCACAATGTGCAGGATTACAGCACTATCTTCTCTTTGGTAGAATATGTATTATTTTTAAATAACATTAAAGACAACTAGAACAAAGTCAACTTAATGGTTTTCTGGACCATGTGAATCTATGTGAATACTGTATATATTGAGACTACACAAAAGAACATCAACAATTTTCATGTTAGATACTTTACTTCAGTAAATACAACTAAATACATTTAATAAATATATAATTAAATATAGTTTAAAATGTCTAAATATATATATATACTCTCTGCATTTCAAGCTACATGTAACTGGAAAAAATTAAGAGAGAGAGTAATTGTACAAAATTATATGTATTTTTTCTGCAGCTTAGACTTGTTTTGCAATTTTATATATTTGGAAAACATTTTCCTAAAAGTGCTGTTCAAAACAGGAGACTACAAATCAAAATTTTAATTTTTTTATACTTAATGTTAAGAATATAAACATCCATGTATTTTAGAAAAAACAAGTAAAAAAAAATCTGACACCTCAGTCAAGTGTCCATACAGATTTTAAATAAAACATATTTGTTGATTTTTTTTTTAAATCTTTAAAAAGGAAGGTAAAATATTACCTTATGTGGGATGACTTTCTAATAATTTTCAATGGTTCTATGGATGGCATAGTATAGAGTGCATGTTTTGGATTGGTAACCAATACCACAGGCCACTGGCCATGCTTCAAATCTATGAATGAAAACATCCCATGATCTACTGCTGCAACTCTGTATCTGATATAAAGACAAAGAAAAATTTCGTATGTGAAATAAAATATGTTATTGTCTTAAGCCTTTAAATTCTATATATTAATTTTAATGAAAACTTATTTAATAACCAAACTGTATATATATATAGAGAGAGAGAGCATTAAAAATATCTCCTTTTGAATATCTTTATGCAGTATTTTATCTCACAGGTTTTTAGATACATCACAATATTCAGAGTGCTAGAAAAACATTTATTTGCTAGTAAATAACATGTATATCCTGAGTTTGCTTTACAGTACTGAGAAAACTAATCATATACGCTATTGCATATTACAAGGTAAACAGCATATAAAAGAAATTTAATATATAAAACTTTGTTAGTGAAATTCAACAAACATTAAAGAATGTCCAAAAATATCACTGAAACAGCTTATTTTACACAAGTCTTAAGGTGTTAGAGGAACTAATCTTTATCAGAAAGAGAATGTCATTGGTATGCTCTCTAATAATAATTATAATTCACTCATATAGATTTAAGTTATAAATCAATATTTAAATTTATGTTAGTGATCATTTTTACAAGAACTAATAGTAACTGCTTCTGTGATAAACTTCCTTCACCAATTTCTTTATTTTTGATTTCCCAACTGAAGAGCTATTTCTGTTAATAAGTATGAGCTATATTTTAAAGTTGCTTTCTGTACAAACATGTGCTCTAATAACTGTCATATTAACTATGTAAATATTCTCATAAAAGATATGACTAAATGTAATATATATATTTATTTGGTCATTACTTGTTAAATTTTTAAAAAATCACAAGTTTTAAATTTTTTTAAAAGTCTGATTAAATTTACCCACAATACAACAAAAAACAAACAAACACAATTTAAGTGAGTATATAGTATTGAAAGTAATTATGGAAACAGTGAATAGAATAAGTATAAAATATAAATATTATTGGATTACTCCCTTCTTTTGTATAAAATGAACTGTACCAAAGTACAGTAACATATTGATAAGTTTATACTGTAATTGGCTGTTATTTAACCAACTAGACAGACAGTGCCAGAGCAGCATGATTGCTTTAAAAGTACAGGCAATAATACTATTCTCAGCAACTGTGTAGTTAACACTCTAAAGGCTTCCAGGACAGAAGTGCCACATGACAAACACATAGAATTATAGTTTTGACTGGTGAAAGTTAATCCATGTGACAGACTGAGGCACAATTTAGCAGATGTATGGACACACTGACGAAGGTATATGTAAATAGTACTAGTGATAATAGAAGTTGTAAAGATTGAAAGCCCAAACACTTCAAAAGTGATATTAAGTAACTCAGTAACCTGAGTGCTTTCGAAAGGTGGACCTTTCTTCTTCAGTTTGCCCTTGAAGAAGAAAGATCCACTTTTCAAATGCACTTGGGTTATGGGGTTTTTATCATTTAATATCAAGACTTACTGAACCTATGTTTTTTTCTGACATCATTAAGTAACTCAGGGTATGTTATTTATATAAAACACAATAATCTATTAAAGATATTATTAATGCTCTAGTTTCAGCAGGACCATTCTTGTACCCTTGTACATAAAATACCTATGGTGTTTGGATCAGGACATACTACCACAATTGCACCACAATTACCACAATTGCAACAAAAGAACAAAAACTGTAAAAGTGAATTTGGTTCTTCTTATCTATTGTACCAAATGTTCCTCTTACATTATCTGCAATAACATATGAAGAAAAATAATGTCTCTCTCCACCAATCCCATGATATTTCTGGTCCAAAGGGTCATTCAGGACTCATTTGCAATACAGCATTAAACATTTAATAAGAAAATGTAATTGTAACTCATTCAAGAATGTTTTTTAACAGACATTTCACAACTTTGACATTTTAATAATATGGTATGTTTATTTCACAAGTAAAACTTTTTTGTAAACGTTGAAACTCACATTTATGACCTATATCTTGGTGTGTGAACTGTAAACAATGAACTTCTAGAATTTTTATTCTATTTTTTTGCTTTTTTCTTAAACCTATATTTATTACCCCAATCAGAGTAGTGTTTTCTGCTAGCTTGATGTTTATGTTTTTAGACCTTCTGTTTGTTCAAAAAGAGATCTTGACCTTTACTGCTCTTTAGTTGAAAATATAATAGCATGTGTCAAAATTATACAAGTGTTTGAAAAAGCTGAAGTTGGTACGATTAACTGTAACCAACAGTAAAAGCAGTATGAAGAGACAAATTTAAACATTTTTGTAACAATTAGAAACCAGACTTTTTCTTTATATCTTCTGGTAACTTTCTTTCCAGACTCGATGTTTTTGTGTGAACTATACCTACTGAAAAGTTACAGGAATATTATTCTATGACAAAATATCAACTATGGATACTAGCAAGTACAGTAGGCTAGGCCTGCAATGGCAAGCTAACCAGATGAAACATTGTATTTCCAATAGATTCTTGCCAATGCTCACAGAATAGCTTTTCCTGACTTCTGCTGCCCTTTATATGTACAATTTTCGCTCTCCACTAACCTTGATACTCCCACCTACCCTCACATGTTTTTACATGAGGCAGCAGCATGACAGCATGCAAATGAGCATGCAACAATCCTCAGCCAATAGGAGCTCAACACAACTCCTATCACACCTGACTCCCTCTATGCAGCTTAGCTCAACTTCATTTTGAGATTGTGCAACAGAAAAGGAAAAGACACCAGAAGTGGAGAAAAAGGATGGAAAGCATGAGGAGAGGTAAGAATATATCGGAAATACATTTTCAGTGTAGGAAAATGTTAGCTTCTGATGCAATATCGTATCTCTTCTCACAGAATAGCTAAAATCCCTCAATGACCTGTTGGAGGGACTGGTATAACAGTACCTAGATGACCTCCTTTCAGAAAGTGTCCAAAGGAAGCTCATGGGGTATGTGAATGAACAGTATGTAAGATACACTTAATGGAGAATGCACCACTTCTGAGCAAGTGAAAATATCCACGAAAATGATGTGTCACTGTCAGAATTTAAAATAAAATATATATTTATATATCTTTCCTTTTTGCCAATTGTCAAACAGAAAAGCTTTTAGTTCTATTTCTTAGTAGTATAAATCTATACTATGTGTTGTTGGGCTTAGGATTCTTCTTCTACAATAGGTGTCTGTGACATGTTAGCAATAAATTCAACGATGAATAAACAGCACGCACTTCACTTGTTTTGTAGTTAATATGTATATTCAGAACAAGTTAACGTATATACAATAAATATTTCAACACTATAGATATTATGGACATATCATAAATACTACATATGTAGTTCTCTCCTTCTCGTCAAATATCCACTTAGGCTTATTCAATTACTTTAGAATTTCGGTTGACAAGCTGAGCTATCTTCTGTATTTCTATCGCACTAGTATTCTCTGTGATTCACTTACAAATGTGGCGTGATTTACCATAATCATTTGGTCTTCTTTCTTTTGAAGATCCTCTGTTCCTTTTGTCAAAGTGCACTCAGGCTGATTCAACAAAGAGACCTCGAACGAGTGATTTACGAGACAACGGATGAGTTGTTGGAGTGGATCATAACCAACCGGTTCCAGGGAGACAAAAGGAAGTGAACCAAAGCCTGACAGACAGTGAGCAGTTTCAAAAGATTGACATGCAGAGGTGATTCATCGACAAAAGAGAACCCAAAAGAGAAGCATCTGTGAAGAGGTGCACCTCCGGATGAGGAGGAGTAAGAGGAACACCTATTGTGTTGTCTAGTTCAATTACCAGACAAATTCTACATGAAGGGAAGGAGGGAGATGGATAATGGCATCCAAGAAATCCTGAATGAGGTTCTAATGATCTTGTAAAGCCCACTGAAGATGTTGCATGTGGGCTTGACCAGGGGAATTAGAGCTTCCAAAGAAGCCCACATCCCCAAAATATATAGAACCTCTTGCACATTTGGAGAAGGAGAGGAGAAAGTGGTTTGAACCAGAAGCTCCATAGATCGCGCATGAAGGGGGAGAAGAGTGGGCCTGGCTGAGGTGGGAATTAAAGAATACCCCAAGATGAAGAAGGTATTGAGTGGGGGAGAGGAAGGACTTCTCCACCTTAACCAGCTAACCTACCTGTACAGCCTCTTGAAGAAGAGACTCGGTGTGAAGGAAAGAAGTGGCATGCAAAGAAGCTAGTCGTCCATATAATGGTGGACACAAAGGCCCCCTAGAATGGAGAAGGTGGAATATGATAAAGGCCTTGACGACCCAACAGAAAATGTATGAAGCTGAAGCTAGCTCAAACAGAAGAGTCTGGAACTGGTGTCCAAAACAAAGAAAATGTTGGGATGCTGGGCAGAAGGGAATATGGATCTAAGCATCTGAAACATCTAACTTCATCATCCAAAGACTGGGAGTGAAATCCCATTAAAGAGATAGGTAGGACTCCATGGTGACTTGAGGAAGCAGTTCAAGGAAAAAAAGTAAAAGTATTTGAAATCATACATTCATAAATTTATTGTAGCATAGAAATAACATGTACTGCACTGTTTAATTAGAGAAAGCACAAAATACTAGTGTATTGTACAACTTATTCACTTTTCTTTTGTATTTTCTATAATTATGTATTGTACTAAAGACAACTTGACAATTTAGTTGTAATTACTCTTTTTTACTTTTAAAATCATTTTGCTAAACAACCCTTTCCATATAACAGTTTGTTTCCTAGTTTTAACTGTCTGTCATTTTTATGCAGTTTAGTTTGCTTTTGACCAGTTGTTTGGAGTTTTAAAAAATCATCCAAGGTAAAAAAGTAATGATATGTTATTTTTTCATGTTTTGTTGTGTTATCTTTATAAACCACACATACACCATAATCTAATTTTTATCTAGAGATATGAATGTAGCAACAGTTAAGCATACTGGAAGCACTATGTGCATTAGAATAAAGTAAAGTATAATGAACAATGGAATTTGTTTGTTAAATTAAAATTAGTTACTTTATTAATGTTCTAACACATTATAAAATTACAAAATGATAATAATAATTGATACATCTTATCATTACTCTCATTAAAATTGTCCTGAAGTTCAATGTCATGCAAGTATGTAAATGCATAACTCTCTCTATCGTTGAAAATTCCAACTACAACTTACCCCTCTTGCTATGGGTAGGTTTAAGTGTGCATGTCTCAACCTTTTAGAGAGTCACATTCAAAACTGAATTAAATTACTTTAATTAACAATGTATACAAATAAACTTGCATCAAAATATAGTTCATAAATCAAATTTTAATATTATATAAGTTTTGCATTTTAATATTAAGAGAAAATGTTGAAATAAATTCTAAATCTCCCCTTGTATGAGAATCATGACATTTGTTCTGTAGGTCTTGCCCATTCTTAAAGATATTTACCACCCTTCTCTGTAGTACAGAGTTTAATGTAAATTACTCACAATAATATATCTATTACTGAGGCAAAGTCTAGTTTTTTTGGCCTTCAATCTTATTTGTTTACAGAGATATAAACTAGAAAGTCAGATCCACTTGCCACACCAACCTGTCACAATTCCTCTTTGACAAATCATTGCCATAGGAAGCAATTATTGAATGATCAGGCCATTGACATATTTTCATTTCTAGGGGAGGGGATGTGGGCACGCCCCCAGAAATCGTTTGAAAATTTAATGCTACGAGATTGGATCTTTAGCCATTTTAACTACAAATACTGCATACACACAATGTAATGTACTGAAATAAAAGAAGCAAGTTCTAATACATAAGTTATAGATGTACATGCTATGAAAAAGTTGTCAGGCCATATCCTGACTGGCCTTACCACTTCCTATGACCCTGCAAGTTGCCAATAATTCTCTCTGATGACTGCTTGATGTGCAAAGTGATTCTCATGTTAAGATTAAAAATTCTTTTCTTCAACTGAAAATTTTCAAGTTTCATTTGTGTAACCTCTAAGTTATCCTAAATAAATATCAAATGTTTTCTCCAATTAAACTTTATATTTTAATTATAATTGATACATGTTAACAATATTCTAATTAAACTTAAAATTGTCCAGAAGTTCAATGTCATGCAACTATGTAAACACTTTTTGAAGTTTTCCTTTGTGACTAAATGTGAATACATAATTTTCTCTTGTTGAAAATTGCAACTACACATTAGCCATCTTGCTATCGGTATGTTATAGTGTGCATGTCACGACCTTTTACAGCATTACATTTAAAATTTAATGTAGTTGTTCTACATATATAATTTACTGGGAAGCAGTACAAGTGTGGGTTACATATCCGCCAATGATGTTGTAGATCTACACAAAATTGATGGCACCCTGACATCAGCACACTAGGAGAAATTCTGGATTTTTTTTTAATATTGCCTTAAAAGATTAAGGACTTAAAACTTGTATACAGTTAAAATATGGATTATTAGCTAAGATTTTAAGCTATACTAATTGGTATAACATAATCAAAAAGTAGTGTAATTAGATTTTGAATGTAGGTCAAAAACCCTCCTGACATGCACAGTAAAGGATACCCGTGCATAGAGGGTTAAATGGTTAGCTTAAAAGTTAAGTAGCTGTGAAATTATTGATCAGATTTAAATAAGATTTTTTATAATGATTCATGTTTAACTTAACTATTTCAAAACCTATTCTTAAAAGCTAATGTATTTAGACTGTCTAAATTAGAAAACCTAAGATAACTAAACTAAAAACAAGAGTTAAGCTACAAGTTTTTAAACTCTAACAATTAACCAAAGTAGAATTAATACCATAACTCTCTAAATGAATGTTTAGCACATTCTTAAAGTAACATTACCTTCGGTTGAGCTTCCAGTCGCTTAGTTCTAACTCAAGACTCCCTGTTGAATGCAGTGTGTACATGGATGGCACTAACCCTAATAACGTGTGTAAGTGACCACATAAGTAGGGTCCACTTTCCCTAAATAAAAATAATGTATTTTATTAAAACATTTTGACTAGCACAAAATATACATTTCAGTGAAACATTACTTGAAAATGATTATTCTATTTTTCCACAGCATATGAAGATATGGGTGGGACCAAGTGTTTTACTACATGATATTAAAGTTTTTCTTTTTTATAAACTTTTTAGAATGTTACCTTTCACAAACTACTGATAATGTCTGATAGTCAGCTTATGTTCTGAAAATCATAAAGTGTATGTACAAAAAATCATCAGACAAAAGAAATAGTTATGAAGTTCCAATTTTGATTGCTGATGAAGAATACCTGTGGGAATGAGAGATAAACTTTGGTTCAGACAATCATGTTATTTTAAGCTAATATTCTTTATCAACTTGATTGTAATAAGAATGTAGAACACATAACTGATAGCTAGGCATACATGTTTAATGATGATTGCCTGTGGTAATGAGAGATAGCACTGCATGAAACTTTGGTTTGGACAATCATGTTATTGTAAGCTAATATTCTTTATCAACTCTCTTGTGATATTGAATGCAAGACACATAACTGATAGCTGGGCATACATGTTTAATGAAGATTACCTGTAGTAATGTTTATTTGTTTTGAATTTCGCACAAAGCTACACGAGGGCTATCTGCACTAGCCAT
>NW_013668536.1:97230-107327 GCF_000517525.1 Limulus polyphemus | reverse complement strand
CATATTCCTTCACTTATGTCAGTAACTTTCTTATAGTAGAACCAATTTAATTTTCCTGCAGCAAGGATAAATGAATTGATAAACTACATTTTGATGATTTCAGAGAAGAAATGTGATCATTATATGTGAAAAAAATGCTTCAGTCAACATCCTGGTTTAAAAATATGTCTCAGTTGTACTTCTATATATGATCTATGAAGTATTGTATTTGGCTGTTGTTGTTTTATTCACATACAAAGAATGTTTAATAACATATGGTGAAATTTTATTATTTGATGGTTTTGTGTATTCAAGTAGTCACAAATTTTTGGATTCATTCTGTAATATATATTGTCAAGACCTCCTGTTATTCTTTGGCTCATACATAATTACTCTTAAATAAAAAAATATTTCAACTCATAATACCACACTCTTAGATGAATAGTAGGAATGACTGACACTCTTAACACACCCACAACTTTCACTGTCCAAACAAAATTAACATATTTTTCAAATATGCATTTTAGAACACGAATACATCAAGCATTAGAATAAAATGTCCCAAAACAATTGTAATTTAAGTGGCTTTCTAACTAAGCTATAAGTATGTTAAAAAAGTCTGTTACTGCTAAAAACAATGATTTTGCTCAAAATACATCAACTACTCCCTCACAACTACTGCCTTTTGCTGTATTTTCTCAGTCTGAAATAGTTTGACCGTTTTACACAAAAATGAATGTACCTTTCAAATATGCATTTTAAAAAACCATAAATATATCAGGCACTAGAATGGACTGTCTCAAAACTACTGTAATTTAACTGGTTTTCTAACTAAGCTAAAAATACATTTTTAATCTTCTGAATAACGAAATTTCATTTAAACTTTATGCTAAAAATATCATTGAATACCTCATACAAAGTAATAACAGTACCTTAAGCAACTTATCATTTAATATTTCTTGCTTATTCACACAATGAGCAAAATAAACAGAGGGAGAGCCAACCAGTTGGCAGTACCCACCACCTGAAAGTGGCTAATCTTGTGGTGTGCATTTCTCATTCTCCAGATGGTGGTGAAACCAAATGATGAAATTATCACTTTGACTCTTTTTTTCTTCATTTCCTCAAGGGCTTTGTACCCTACCTAACAACAGTGGTCCATGATTTTGCATTCTTATATAATTCATGTTTTATGTGCACTATGTCTCATACATAACCCAATATGCTGACCACTAGACACACCAAGTCATTTTAACTAGTCATACTTTTTCTTAGTAAATAGATTCCCCAAAACAAAACAGTCTCAATGCACACAGCAATATGGGGGTGGAAAAAAGTAGAACTCAAAACTCCAGAATTAGGAACTAAATTAATAACTTTGTAAGGACCAAAAGGACTGTATGAAAATCTTTGAAATAATATGTTTATTCTTTTTCTTAAATATTCTTATCCAAAAGCTGGGTAAGATCCAAGCTCAAGATTTATTTATTTATTATAACATTAACCAAGTGAACTAGATGTAAATTATGGAATATTATACCATATAATCTCAAGCCAAGGAGTAACTTTCTGAAATAATTCTTCAGTTTTGTTTCTGTATGGGGTATAGCAGACAGAAAATTTGCTGGAGACATCAATGTTTAAAGAATGAAACCTTAAAAAAGGAAATTTAGGAACATTATAATTTTCCTATCCTAAATGGAATTCCGATAGATACTTATCTCCTCTCACAGATATAGCTATTCTTATTCAGTGCTGCACTCTATATGCAAAAATTATTTCACATGCCACAAACTTTGAGTTTCCATGTACCCCATGATCGAAGTGGTTCAACTGCATCTCACATGTAAATCATCATGCAAAAACCCTCCACCAACAGGAGCACAACACACCCTCGTGATGCATGTGACTCCCTCTATTCGATTCTACTGAGCTATCAATTAAAGTTTTGGCAGAAAATGGAAGCAATGGTTTTCAGTGGGGGGGAAGGGTAGGAAGTGTGAGAGGAGTTAATTACCTGTCAGAAATACATTTTCAGTATAGAAAAATTATAACTTCCAATACGATAACTTACCTCCACTCACAAATACAGCTAGAATCCCACACTGAACAGGTGGAAGAAACATTGAAAGGGAAAGAAAGAAGCACCCTTTGAAAGCATGCAAAGAACACTAGAAAAAAAGGAGATCCTTGCAGTAGAGGGTTCTATGTGGGAGACCACACCACACTGTACTAGATGTACTTTACACCAAGTGTGGAAAGAGGTGTTGCAAGCATGAGCAAAAAAAAGGGAGAGAACAATATTTGGATATGGATCTGATCCACATGATATCAGAATCTCAATCCCTTGGGAGACAGTACTGTGGGTGAGAGTAAAAGGATGTGCCCAAAGATGTAGAGTACTAGGGTGTGATGGACCATACACAGCAAGTCAACTGCTTTCAAAACCCAGCTACCAGGAACCAACATCCATGAGTGGGTAGGAAAGAGGATCATACTGTCAGAAAGTCAACTATAATCCAAAACCCAGCCATCGGGTGGGGGTAGGAAAAAGGATCATACCATCTTCACCTCAAGTTCAGCAGACCAGAGGGAAATATCATGCTCAACAATCTGCAAACAGGGCACACGTGAGCAAATTGATAATGAATTACTGATCCGGGAACCTGACATCCAGAAGATGGGAATAATTGAGATGTCTCAGTAATGTGCAAAATCCCACTCAAAACCAATCAGACAAGATCTACCCCTAGAACAGCACCATCCTCGATATGTGTAAATATTCAATGGGTAGTGCAAAAGGACAAACCAAAGCAACCCGCATGTTCATCAGGCATGACCCAAAACACATTAGCAATGAACATGAGGCCAGTAACACATGTGTGAGGACTTATGTTGATTGGTTCTGCTCCGAATCCAAAATCTATCCACTTAGAACCGACATCCATGTGGGGTAGGATGAGGGATCCCAATCAGATGGGTGAACTGCAAATTTGATGGCTCACTCCAAAGCTGCAACATTCTTCCAGACAGACCCATTCAGAAATGGAGTATCAGATTGGAGGACATCTCATCATCTATAACAGCAGAACATCACTGCCCTACTCTCAACTGAAAGGATTCATTATTTTTTGTATCGTATATCACTATCACATTCAGGAGGTTACCTCCATGGTCCAACACCCCAGTGGCTTGGAACATGCCTCTGAAAAAGAAGAAGTATATATACAAAAAGGTAAGTTACCCAGTCACAGTCTCACCGAAGAGTGAAGGATGGCGGCAGGTGGAAGACAGTACCCCAATGAGGAAGAAATAGCTACCTGAAGCAGATAAAGGGAGATAAACATATGAGGTGTAGTCCCAGTGCTTGATGGAAGAATTACCTCCAATGTACGATGGAGGTGAGATGCAGGTAAAAGAGTGAAAACACCAGGAATTACAGGAAGAAGGAGACAAGGAAGAAAAACCAGTCTAATCAAAAGCCAAATCCAATTTGTAAGGGAGGAAGGAAAAAGTCACAAATGGAGAAGTGGTGCTAGGGAATGCATCTGTGGGAAAGAGAATCAACCAAAAGAAGCCTTGAAGGCAATTAAGCAACCAAGAGCATGCACGGGATACAGAAGACCATCCAGATCCAATCAGGGATAAAGGTAGGAGATGGAAGGGAACCAAAATATCAAATTGAAGAACATGCCACACGAGTCACTAAAGTGTAGGTTAGGAAAAATTGCTCCAGAACAAATAGAATGGATCGAGCAGAAGCAGCTGAGTTAACCGGTTCTATGCTGGCCAGGAAGGAGCAATCTGAAAGGGGTAACTTGGAATCAAGGAAAGAGACAAGTGCATCTTGTTGAGGAGTCAGAGCCACCAGAAATCTTTGAGAATTGAGAAACCACTCCGTGGGATAGTGTGTGTCAGTACTGGTTAGGCAATCCACAATGAGGTTGAAAGCACTCGGAATATAACATGCTAGGGGACATATGTCAAGTGTGGCAGCCCAAAAATGGAGCTCCAAGGTCGACTACAAAGGGAACCAGAATGGTGCTCCCTTGGTGAGTGATATAAGCCACCATCATAGAATTGTCGGAATGGATCATGATTTGTCAAATCCTGCCAAGAGGAAGAAAGTGAAACGAAGCATGATAGACTGCTGGAAGTTCCAAGGAATGAACATGGTAAGACCTTTTGGTTGTATACCATTGTCCTGAATCCTCATGGTGATCAACCCACACCCCGAAACTTGGAGGTAAGCACCAGGGAAGAGAAACAAATTTGAATAAGGGGAATGAAGTGGTCTCAACAACGTGGGGACTTTGTTCAACTACCAATGCATATCGTCAAAGAGGGAAGGAGGAAAGTTACGAGGGGAATCCAAAGAAACCTTATCAAGATTCCAAGAGACAAAAGGACCCAGCATGAACCATAATGTCTGGAGAAGGAGTGGAAAAAAATACTGTGAAACGTGTTTAAAAAGGGCTGGGTTAAGCAAGGCCTAGGAGACTCCACAGCAGAGGTCTGGGAAAGCTAGGCATAATCAGGTGGAGGAAAAATGTCAAAATCTACTTCATCCCAAACAGGTTCAGCAGTTTTAGAAGGAAGGCAAGCAATATTGAGAGAAGACTGGGCAGACCCTGGCATTAGGGGTCCTCACAAACCAAATTAATTGTAAGAAGTAGAAAATATAAATAATTACGAAAATGAAATAGTTTTTATATTGTAAAATTAAGTACATGTATATTGACAATAAAAATTTAGTAGAAAGTATTTATTGAAGAAAACAATATATTTAACCTAATTTACAATTTACCAGCAAAATGACAAAGACACTTGTTAAGCCTAATCTAACATTGTAGTATGAAGGATATCACAATTGAAAACCCTAAACTTACAATAAGTATTTACAAATCTAACTAAACTTATGTTATTGAACCCAAATAATAATATTAATATCACAAAATATTCAAAAATCTATATTAGTATAACAGATTATCTGTCCAAAGTTCAAAATATGTGGGCACCCAAACTCAAGGCTCGACAAAGATCAACTCATAATGATCAATCTCCCAACAAATGAAAGCCTACAATTCCTTCATCAAGTATTGCCACCTGCAGCTGTAAGTGTGCTGGAATTAAATGATATCACTTTTGAAGTGGAAACATAAACTTCAGTGAAAACCAAAAAAACCTGAAGAACAATAAAGGTAAGTTATCACTTAAAATTGTTAAAGTGAAGTACTGGAAGAGACCATAAACAAAAAACATCATGATGATAGCACTACCAAATGAAAGTGATAGTACAGTAGAATCATATAGAGGGAGTCGCATACATCAGGAGGGTGCGCTGCACTCCTATTGATGGAAGGTTTTTTGCATGATGATGATTTACATGCAAGGTGCAGTTGAACCACGTTGACTGTGGGATATGTGGGAGCTCAAGGCTTATGGCATGCAAAAGTCTATAAGTTAGTTGAACAGCTTAAAATATACAAAAATTTAGTTTTAAATAATTCAGACAAACAAACTATTTACTTATATTAGTTATTCTTATCTCTAGCATTTAACAATGACTGGGTTACAATTTCATATTCTTTCTACACCTAATTGCATGTATAAGCTAAAAGGTATTACTGCAGCAATGCAAGTCAGGTCAGATTTCATTGTTGAGAAAAAAAACTGCTCCAACCTAATGATTTTACTTTGTCTTACTGATGAATAAGGACAACTTACAGTAAAAACCAAAGTAATGATTTTTCCAGGGTGGAAGAAAACACCTGATACCATAAGGAAGCTTTTAGATATTTAATATCAATAACACAAGTAAACTGGTAAAAAAAGGGGGAATACACCCATAAACTAAAAAAGTAAAAAAAAATTCCATCTCCAAGGATCTTATTCCTCTGGTAACTAAAGAAATACAGGTAAGAAAGGTCAAATATAAAAGACATCATAAAAAAAATAAAGGCACTAATATCAAAGACTGAATATCTGTGATACTTTCATTAAAGATTAAGTTTGAAAATTCTTAACAATCTATTTTATCACATCACTTAAACCTAACTTAGTTTCTTTTGTAGTTTCTCTTGCAAACATGCAAAATTTGATGGTCCTGTCAAGCCTACAAAGATTTTCTTGCTTCCCTCATACTGTGTTCACATTTTACAATAAGATATTAACAAATGTTCAAAAAGTACCTCTGTTAATCTTCCTACAAAGTTAAAAGGTCTCTTAGGTCCAGGGTCCAGGCAAGCATCTAGTCCAATAAAAGTGTAGCGTTCTGTGTCATGTTTCAATGTGAAGTTGTATGAACGAGGATGGAACTGACCTTGTGCTGAGAAGTTTCTTGGAGAAAATAATGATATATAAAAAATTATACAGCTATACACAACAACAAATTTTTTGCCATGTTAAAATACAAAATTAACATTTTGAATGACAAGAAAGATCACAATATTCCATATATTTTAACTTGTATTATTTTAATCCTCTCAAATTATATTTGATTCCTATTTAACCTCTTTTTTTTTGCTGCTTTTTGCTATAGGGCCTACTGTATCATATGTTTTAATGTGTGCCTTGTACCATAAAAATCTATAGAATTTATTAACCTTCATTCACTTTATTCCCACACAGATGAATTTGCCTTGGCTATGCTTATGATACATTCCAGGAGAATCCCAAGTTTTCTAGCAATAATATGTTGTACAAATCACACAAGAAAGTCATATCTCTACCTCATACCTTCAGCAAGATAATGTACTTTCACAGAAGTTTTAAAATAAATCAGGGTTTTCTTTAACATTCACTGCTGTGCCTATATATTGCTTTCAGCCATGATAAACTTCAAATGACAAATAAAACAAAAACAGGATCAACTCGGCTTTCACTTATACAAGAGACTTCCCTTTATATCATTCCAGAAAAATCAAAGGAATGAATGTGGAGGAAGCCCCAAAATTTATCACATACAAGGTTTGAACATTGGATGCCTATAAAGTGTCCACTGCATGTTTGTATATCAAGATGAATAAATTATGTAACTGAGCAGTTAGACTAAAAATGTTGCACAAAACAATTTTTGAGCATTACTAAAAAAATGAGTGAATATAAATCTAACAAAACAAGGACTGTAATGTGATATAAAAAAAACAACTGTTTTAGCATTTTCAAAACTAAGAAAATAAAATCTCAATATTATAATAGAAATATCAAAAAGAAAGTCCTGATACACAATAAGTATTGCTGCTTCAGTGAAGGATTTACGTAACATTCGTAAAAAATTATCAACATAACATAAGACTTCTTTTTTACTTTTTAACTTGTGCCATTAGTAACTAGTTATTCTTGCTTATATCAATTAATCTGAAAGTTATTTTTATAACTTGCATAGTTTTATAATTAGTTACCATCTAAACTACAGTTTGATAATGTAGCATAATCTTTAGATCATACTATACCTCATGATCATATCATTACTTTAAAATTAAGCCCACAGGCTATACTGTAGAAACATTTAGCACTATTCTTAATACAACCAGCAAGTTATATGCTGAAATTACTTGATTACTTTTTGGTTACACTTATTTTACTATTTTTAAGCAAACAGTATTAAACATAATGTTGAACATCAGCAAAGCCATCAACTTCCATTTTTTGAATGCTTTAATTCATAACTGTCATGGTAATTTTAAATGTGAAGTTCGACATAAAAATCTTTAATGGCTTTTATTTTATCAAGTTATATGCTGTGTTTAAGGAAACTTAGTTAAGATGTTAGTTCATTGAGTATATAAAATTTCAAGTTCTTAAGAATTTTTCTACAAAGGCTTTGATAATGTTGAGATTCTTATGCAAAAATGGTTTTTATACCTATTTGATTGACAGAATTTATACTCCTCTTCAATATACTCCTCTTCTAAGAGCTTTCTAGTAAAGGTACCACAAAGTACACTTTTTGACTGATTCTGACTATTTGTAAGGGTGTTACATAAATATTGTTTCACTGTGTTTTAAATTTAGTCCAGTTTCTTTCTGCACTTGAGAATACAACACTCTTAGAAAAATAGTAGGAATGACTGATACTCTTATACACACCCACAACTGAAAGTGTATAATGTTTGGGAGCACCATGTCTTCAAACCTGAGATCCTTGGATCCTCAGTCATTTGAAGTCAGAGTAGTTTAACCCTACTATGATCTACTACAGTAATATGTGAAGAACTTGCAATAACAATACCTGATTGGCAATTCCCAGAGAGCAATAATATAATACTAACAGAACTTCATTAAGATATTTGTTGTGAATTATCATGAACAATATCTTAACCATTTGGGAACAGCTTCATCTATAGGACTGAGCCCCTAAAATATTAAAACTATATATAATAAAACTTTGAATTTACAAAGTGTATCTTCACGAAATTTGATAAGCTTTTAGTAAACGTTACAAGTCTGTTATACACAAAAGATCAGATTTTTTAATAAATTATTTTTACTAAAGATTTGTCTGTAAATTTATGGGGACTTACTGAGTTACTCTGAGTAAAATGGTGATTTTCACATTAAGAATGAAAATACTTTTCATCTTAAAGTTTTCATATTTCATTTGAATAACCAGTAGAACCTCCTGGTTAATTAGTTAATTTAATAATTTATCTTCTATTTTCTCTACCCTAACACTAACTGTTGTGATATCATGTATGTACGGTGAATTGAAAAGTTGAAAATTGTGAAATAAAATTAATACTTTTTTTATTCTTCTCTGAATGCATCATTTGTTGCCAGATCTTCAAGTTAATTAGTTAATTATCTTCACAATTTCAACTGTTTGAAAAATTTGTTGATATCTTAGCAAATCATAATATATAGTTTGTGTTTCTAATTGATTAGACACTGAACATCAAATTAAGGAAGATATAACTTCTATAATGGAAAACATCGATGCAAAGATGCATCATGTAACACAGAATTGTTTTAAATATTTCCTTTTGAAATCAAGAAATTAAAACTTAGATAATATAAAAACTTTAATTACATTTTGAATGCAACTCTGTAAAGTGTCATGATATACGATGTTTCACTAAACCCTTTGCAAATGGTTAATTGGATAATACAAGTTTTAATATAACATTAACTCACTTCATCAGTTCTCGTACTCCAGGTGGTGGTGAAACCATGGTGCTAGTAGGATAATGGCCAAACCAGATGGTGAAATTACTACCATGACTCTTTCTTTTCATTTCCTCAAGGGCTTTGTATTCTACCTAATAATGGCACATGATGATTTTATGCTCTTACATAATTCATGTTTTATTAAAGTTTTCAAAACTCTAAGTTAAACTTGTCATTTCTGGACAAACCACCTACAAATTATAACATTTTTTTCATATCCTGAATAACATGATTTCATTCAAACTGTATGCTAAAAATATTTTTTTAAGAACTCACATTCAGTAATAATTGTATCTTATAAAATTTATCATTTAAAATTTCTAACTCATTTGGTCATCTGAGCTAAATAAACAGACGGATGACAATCATTTGATGGCACCCACCAGGTGAATATGGCTATTCTTCTAGAATGCAGGCATACTAGATGTTTTGTACTTCCTTATTATAAAAAACTTCGAAATTTTCATATACACTTTGCATGTAGTCATAATCTAGAATATTGGTTAAGAAAGTCACTCAGTTCCTTTTGTCCTAGTTAACTACTGAACTGGGTTATTCAAGTGGTGCAACACGCACTTTCTCTTGGGAAAGATTTCTTTAAAGTGGAGCATGTTATGTACAAATAGACAATGATCCTTTCCATTGGCAGGTCAGGAGATACCTCAAGGATTCAACCACTCTTATTTTACAATTGGAGTGATCAACAGTCATATGCATAGCACTTTCACTGAGAAGAATAACATTATTGTTTCATGCACAAAATGCTATGTTTTCTCAGTCTGGAACAGTTTGTTTTAGTTTTAGAATGTATGCCTAGCTATCAGTTATGTGTCCTACATTCTTATTACAAAAGAGTTTATAAAGAATATTAGATTATAATAACATGATTGTCTGAATCAAAGTTTCGTGCAGTGCTATCTATCATTACCACAGGAAAACATGGCATGGCC
>NW_013668536.1:87256-96263 GCF_000517525.1 Limulus polyphemus | reverse complement strand
TCAATCAAGTATACTGGAGCACATTGTAGGTGAGTGTAATGCGATAATCAATTTCAATAAACAAGGAAAAAATGATGAAAAGAAAAACTCATTCATATGCTGAGCCCACAAATTAACCAAGTAAGTTCAGCATAAATATAGCTAATAAAAAGGAAAAAAAGGTTTCATAGATTAATTTACTTTAATCCTGCCTAAAAGAATTTCAAGTGCTATGGTTATTGAGGATTCCCTTCTTGTTTTGTCTGGTAACTGTTTATTCCATTTCTTTTCATTACACAGACTGTTTGTCCATAGATATATATACATGTGATAAGTATCACTTTGTTCATAATTTGAGAAGAAGCCCTAAAAAAAAACTATAAAGAGGCAAATGTATATATCTAAATTGAAATAAAAAAATTACTAACTGGAACATTGGTAAGCTACAGCAATATTACTGTAGTTCATATTCAAAATTTATCATCTAGACACGAGTTACCTCATAATTCCCTATTTTTTCATAGCTCATTTGGTTTACAGTTTCTTCAACAACCAAAGAAAAACTTCTAATCCCGTCACAAACACATACATATTTCTGATCCAAAAAATTTTACTGCAGTTATACAAGAATGAAAGACTTTAAGAGATAGTATGAACTCATAATTGCCATCAGAAAGAGAAAACTTAAAATAGTTGATACTGATAAAACCATGCACTAATCGATACTCAAGAGAAGAAATCAATTTTGAAATGTTACTTTCTTTTTCATTCACTAATAAAATAAATGTATTTATGTGGTTGAGGAGGTTACTTATAACCATACTACACATAATTCTACACTCTCCCACATTAAACACAACTAACTGCACATTCGTCAGGGCATTTTACATAAACTATGCTTTCCCACCATAAATTGGATTTGTTTGGAAGTTGTAGTTCTGATTAAAATTCAGTTGTGGGGAGACAGAAGGGAAGGCATTTCAGAGATAAATTTCTGTTTGTAATTCACTTTAAATTCAGTTCAAATCAGGCAGACCTACCTCTGAAATACTGAAAACCAGAATACCCACATTGTAAAGGAGGTGAGACCTAGAATTACAAGCTACAGGGCAGGAGGATAATCTATATAGACTACAAAATATTATGTAGCCAAGCAGAATTGGAATACAACCCAGAATCAGAAAAAAATTTGCTGAAACAGATCTAATCAAAAACACCTTAAGTATGAATAAAAGGTGTGTCCAAAAAAGGATTGAGTGTGCAACTTAAAGGAATAAAATCAAAATTGGCAGCCAAACTGGTAGCTACACTTATAGCATTGATAAGAATTTGACAGGCATGTGGACCATGTTATATATACTTAACAACCCCAACCATGTCATACGTCAAGCAAATGGAATTATGAAGAGGAAGTTAGTTTTTGGCTGAAACCGGACAAACTCTCAAAACCACTGTAGGAGCAAGAAGTAAAATAAACAAAACCCATCATTATGGGGTTGTGGCATTGCCTCAACTCAACCATAAGAATGGGGGCAATATCTGTAACCAGAAGTTTGAGCAGAAATCAGAAATCACTCAACCATAAATGCAGGGAAGAGACATCCTGCATTCAGAATTATGATGAGGACATGGAACATTCACTCAACCATAGGAACAGTGTATATACATCCAGTTGCATGTATTATGAGGCAAACAAATTCCCCCCCAACTCAACCGCAGGAGCGGGAAAAGAAACTCTTGCAACTGGAATTAATGAGAAGAAGGGCCTCTACTGCACACAACTGTAGAAACAGGGTGGTGTCATCTTAAACCCGGTATTACGAGTAGGATCCCACATAGGCTGGACCTGCTCCATCTGACAGTTGTCCACCTGAAAAAAACATCCAGGGAAAATATAAGGAGGGAAACCAGCTTTTTCTTCTTCTCACTGAGTGTATAATCATTAATATGTATGGTAAATTGAATTTCTAAACTGAGTCAGTAGGAAGCCTCCATGTTTCACCACCCCAGCAACTGGGAACTGGTAAGAATTCCCGTGCTCCACTGGAAGAAAAGAAAAAAGGGGAGAAGTAAACCCAGTGGAGAGTCCAGAGGAATGTCACACTGTAGAAAGTACAATGGGTGTCCATGAGACCCTATTTTGAAAAGCTAACTGACCAAGTTTATTCAATCAAAGGGACTGGTGGTATATCAGTGGCATATATATATACATTTCTAGAGATATCAGTAAGTTTCAGTCACTGACAGACTGCCACTCATAGACGTCATGACTAAAGCAGAAGAACTTTTCTGTCCTTTCCTGCTGAGGTACAACCCATCTCTACAGGAGTGTTATAGTTCAATCAGTAAATAGTGCAGGTTTGAAGCAAAGCATAGCTGACAAGGCAACACCTGCCACAGAGTAGGATCCCATTATCAGTGGTAAAACAAGGTTTCTGAAAATAAAAGCATAAATGAAATGAAGTGATGAGACTTACCCAAATCAAAGGTGAAAGGAGACGATATCCACCTGAGGAAGATATAGCCAGATCATGCTAAGTATTGGGTGTAGTTCACATTCTGGCCTGAGTGATCTTCTCCAAAGGACGACGAAGGTGAACAGCCAAAGACATAGTGATATAACGAATTTTAAGAGAAGAAACACTCTGGAGAAAGCAACCTTCCGTGGATAAGTCTGAATACAACAGCCTCACAAGATGACAGACCCAACCAGTTAGCAAGACTGGGGATAGATCACAATAAATCCAGTAACTTGGATGATAAAGGACACATAAATACCTAACTTACCAAAGTCAAAGCATTGATGATGTGAAATACTTCATTCTCCTGTGTGTAAATAAGGATGAAACTGCACAAAGAGCATTTCAGCTGGATCTATTACAGGTATATTAAGCAGGTGTGAAGAGTACATGTCAAAAAAATTACCATAGATTCCCTGGGAGAACTGGAAAAGAACAATTCTCCACTAAAGTGAATGACATGGCAGCACAGGAACCGGTGGAAGGTGAAAACTCTTGAAGATGTGTAGTGTGTGATAGACCAAATTAAGAATGTGACCAGAAAAAAAAAAAGAGTTCAAAAATTCTTCCCATTAATTATATTCTTTCTCAGAAACACTTATCATGTTGACATCTAGCTCCCTGCTAATTAAAACCTGTACCTCCTTTGTAGATAAAATCAAACCCAATTTCTGAGTAGTCATGCCAGTAACATTTTCTACTGCAACAGGAATTTCCATAGTCGATACCTTGATCGAAATTCATACTAAGATCTCTTATAATTTGGTAACAAGAAATAAATGTAAAAAAATTTTAAACAAGTGAATCCAAACACAGTAAAATAAAACTGTTGAAAAAAGTCAGAAATGGCAAAGAAGCACATTCATAAATGGTATCCACACATGAAAAAAAAACCACATCTAAATAATGCTGTGCCAATCAAGAAAGTGAGGATTGAGTGGGAATAGCACAGCTGCACCAATATAGGTGGTACAATACTATTGGTGGAGAGTAGTCACATGATACGTACATGTTAAAAAATGGCATGAAATTGATGGGGTATATAGACTGGTGCAATGAGAAAGAAAAGTTTTAGCAATGCTTAAAGGGCAGATATGAGATCAAGATAGCTTTGTGTGAGTTGAGGTAAGACCGTATCAGAACCTCCTAAATGAATATCCAGTTTTTTCAATAAAACTTCGTATTTTATCTGTTATTTATTCTACCATAACACTAACTGTAGCAAAATCATCAATGATCAACAAAATGAAAAATATGAAATAAAAGGAACAATGCTCTTTTTTTCTTCTTCTGTGAATGGATCATTTTGTTTGATCAATGGTCGTCTTATCTTCACAGTTTCAACAGTTAATCTTTCTACATTTGTATTTATTTTTATGGTTTTATTGTAATAATTACCCACTTGATAAATTACGTTTCTATCAAACAGCAATAAATCACAGCTGTAGATCAACAGCATATAATATAAACACCAGGAATGCATGGCCCACATGATCATTGTGAGTGCAAACTGTAACTGTGCTACAACTCACTTTTTTTCACTAAATTATTTACTCAAATAAAAGTTCATCTAGCTTTCAAATATGCATCTTAATGCATAAAACATGTATAAAAGACACAAAAAAATCTATCACAACTTCACTGGTTTTCTAACTAAGCTATAAATAAGTTAAAATCCATTAGCTACTCAGTGCTGAACAATAACAATCACACATAAACCATATGAGGTAAATCATCTAAATCTGTTCACCAAAAAGAAATAACCATAATAAGGTTCTATTAGCTGGAAATTGGCTCTTTCTATTGGTTATAACATGCCCATCAAATAAGGACACATGGTATAGATTTGTTCAAAGCTATGACAAGATGGGAGGAGCTTCTCTTCTTGCACAAATTATTTATATCTCAGTAATATGAGAAGGTAGGAGGTTCACAATTTATATTCTGCCTTGTTAATATCAACAGTTTGTATTACTCTTTAAAAAGTTGGGCACTAAGCAACCCACAAAAGGAAATAGAGAAAATCTAAAAGGAAGAAGTGAACAGAGAGATTTACCTATATTTGTAAACAATTTCTGTTTGACTTGATGACATACACATTTACACATAAATAAGCTAAAGTAGTTCAGGCTGCTAAAAAGAATGATAGTGTCATACACAGACATCTACAGATTTTTCACATGCCTAATACTACCGATTTATTATCTATAATAAACTAAGAAGATTGTGATATCGGGGAACCATGATATAAGAATAATCTGAAAAGACTATTTCTTAGTCAGTTTAGAAAATAATCATGCTGTTTCCACTTCCTATATAAAAAAACAACAACAAAATGTATCTGTATTGTATCTTAAATATATTTTAGAATAACATAATGCCAGAACCAGTATCAGAAATGTATTTACATATATGCAGAGAAGTATATTAAAATATATATACATGTACATGTAAGAAAATGCAACAGGCCAGCTTGTTTGTAAGTGGCCCTAATCAGCACTTGAACCCAGTAGTCTTTGTGGTACTAATTGAGTAAGAAGGATTCACAGAACAAAGTAACAATTCCCTAAGCTATAAAAATAAATACTTAATTTGTTGTTCACCACCTATTGTAATAAAGTTTGTATTTAATCACAAGCTTTTGGGTTCTCTGATAAGCTTGTCTTCAGTTGGTAGACTAGGCATAATTAGTTTTAAAAAAAACTATTATAATGGAAAATGACTGAAGAGGATGAGTGACATAAAATTATCATTAGAAATGAATTATTATTTAAAAAGATGAAACAATAAAAATATGCAAGTTAACGAAATACAAATTTAAAAAACAGTATCTAATTACTGTACTGTGACAAGTGTTGTAACAAATTATTGCTGAAGCTCTGTACTGAAAATCTAATAGAAGGACAAAGGCTATATAGATGGTGGAATATTCTTTGGCATTATATTTCCACAGCAATTTCACCTCAACTCTACTATATCCACTATTAATACTACTTTCTGGAACACAGTTTTTGTAATTTGTAAAATATTTTGCTTTCTGGTTGTTTAAACTACACTTGTTATAAAAGCTGTCAATTTTATTTTTGGTAAATTCAAGTAATTTAAGACTTGGTTGAGCTCAATTTTTCTAGGGTCTTTAACAACTGTTTGTTGGCTTTTCTATTCAGGTTTTGTTTAGGTTTGGTGTTTAATTGTGAGATAGTTTGACTGACATCTACAATATGCTCAATGGTTTCAATCTTGCACAAACCACCATATACACTCTAAACAAGTCTTGGAATTGACAGGTTTATCTACAATTGATCTAAATTTCATGTGCACTGTCATTAATCAATAACGTGGTGCATTAGCGATTACAATAGTGAAAGAAAATGCATGTATTAGTCTAATCACAACAATATCGATCCTTTGTTTACATTTCTAAAATTGCTATTTACGTTAAGAATCAGCAATGAATAGTGAAAAAAGTACAAAAAAGGCAGAGGGACTTTATGTGCTGTCAATGGATGCTCAAATAATCACCAAAAACTAAATTTATGGAAAGAATCTGTGAGTGATATTCATGGACAAGTGCATGAAGAATGTGTCTTTTTAATCCCTTATAAATTTCATGTCATGCTGTCTGAAGAAACAGTTAAGCTTGAATGGATAAAAGCAATACACAGGAAAACATTACCCCAAAATAAGTGTATGTTTGCTCGGAACATTTTTTTATGGTATGCCAACTGAAAGAAATATGTTCCCTAACCTTAAATTTGGATATGATAAAAAGGCAATGCCTGGTTGACACAAGCTACATAGACAAGAAAGTGATTGTTTTGGCTTGTTTTGAATTTCATGCAAAGCTACATGAGGGCTATCTGCACTAGCTGTCGCTAATTTAGCAGTGAAAGATTAGAGGGAAGGCAGCTAGTCATCACCACCCACTGTCAACTCTTGGACTACTCTTTTACCAACAAATAGAGGGATTGACCATCAAATTATAATGCCCCCACAGCTGAAAGGGCAAGCATGTTTGGTGGGAGGGGGATTCAAACCCATGATCCTCAGATTGCAAGTTGAGCACCCTAACCACCTGGCCATGCTGGGCTAAATAGAAGGTAAAATAAAAAAATTACAGCTGATTGATGCAGATGAACAATCTGACATTCATGATAATTATTTGCCCCAAAACCTTTCAATGGATGTGTACAATGAATCATATCAAGAAGCCACATGCTGTTACAACATAAATCACTAATCTACATGTACTGCCAGCATCCATGAATCCAACTATGTCATATATAATGATCATATGTATGGAAAACCCTGGTCAGACCTTCAAACAAGATGTACCCAAACCAATTTAACACTAAAAAAAGAAAAAGGAGCACAGAATAAATTTGAAGAAGGGACAATGTCAGCTTGAAAAAATGTGGTTACAGATTGTGATTCACTTCTCTATACAGGTATATTATGTATGTTAAATAGGTTTATTTTGTACATGACTTGTTTTGAAGTGGCATAATACACGAGTTTATCTTTGTATGATTGTGTACCCTGTACATATACATGTAGTTCCTTCATTATTGTATTTGAGGCTTTACTGTGTTACTTAAACTTTTAAAATATTAGGTAGTATTATGCTAGTTTCCTATCTGAAGCTTTTTGATGATATTCTGCTTGTCTGTTCTGCACTTGTAAATGTAAGGGCTGAACTTATTAGGGATAATGACATTGATGAAATAGAATAATAGTGAAAACAACTATTTTGTATACAAGTGATAATGTACTGGGAAAAGTTGAACCTTTGTCTTTGATATTTTAATATACTTTATATATTGTAAATGATATTTCATTTATTACACTATCTTGCTAAATTAAAATCTTTTAATGTGATGTCCTCTTTGTGCCAATTCAGTATATAAAAGTATATTTCCCACTATTATGACCATACTATATACACACGTACACTGAAAAATGAAAATCAGAAAAATCAAACAACTGGAAAAAAAAGATTGTTGTTCTTCATGTTACAGTCACTAAGAATAACAAACTCTAACAAACATTAATTTCAAATAATACTGTCTTATTTAAAGTTCCACACAAACAAAAATACAAACCAAAAAATAAGAAACAAAAAAAAGATGTTTGCATGAATTTGAAAGTCACATACTTTGTACACTGTATCAAAATACATGAACTTGCATCTCAAGTAATGGTGTAAGGCTACTCAAAATGAGAATTGAGATCAATTGCAGCAGTTATGAAAGGAATATATTGTGTACAATAATTTTCAACCCTTTCCACATATAACTTTTTTTTATTGTAAATGAAAAATCAAATGTGATTGTAGATAGCATACCTCTGTTTATTCATCATAGGCACATGGATAATGAAGATGGGTTAATATGCATATAAAGATTTTAGTTATATTTAAAGCCAGTGCAAGATCATTCCAACCTAAATAGTGTTGTGTATGTAGGTGAAATTAAAGAATATATATATATGTACAGACAAACATTCTTTTAAAATACATATTTACCAGTGCCTTAATATTAATCACTATGCACTATTGGATTGAATCAAACTTAAGGAGTCATTAATGCATGAAAGTTTTAAACACTGCTTAGAATTGTTTGTTTTTGAATTTTGTGCAAAGCTACACGAGGGCTATCTGCACTAGCCGTCCCTAATTTAGCAGTCATAGAGGGAAGGCAGCTAGTCATCACCATCCACCGCCAACTCTTGGGTTACTCTTTTACCAACAAATAGTGGGATTGACCGTCACATTATAATGCCCCCACAGCTGAAAAGGGAGCATGTTTGGTGGGACAGGGATTCAAACCCGTGACCTGCATATTGCGAGTCGAGCACCCTAACCACCTCACTGCTTAGAACTAAGCAATCATCATCTATTTCTTCAACAATTCTGTGCATCATTTGTTTCACATAAAATGTTCTTATTCTATTAACTTGATCCTGCACATATTCTACATCAATGAATATATTATCATCTGCACTTTTTCACACCAAAACTTTACATTTTTTTAATCCTGAACAGAATATAGCTGAATTTGCAAATAAAACCCTTACTTCCTTTCACTTTTAATATAAATTGGCTGTCTTCAGTTTTTATAACATCATATTTACCATTTCTGATAAACTCATTCAGATTTGACCAGTTTGTTGGAAAAGGGCTTTTAATTTCGAGCAAGGTATCACAATTTATTATTCCATCCAGACTACCTGACAGACTATTTTCTTCTATGGACACATACATCCCCCCTTTCTTGTACATTTAATTCTATGGATTTTAAATAACCTTTTGCAAGTGAATCTTGTTCAAGTCTATACTTCATATGCTTTGGGGTACAAATGTTCATGAATAAAGTTTGTACAATCTGTAGTTTCTTTCATTAGAACTTTGGGTGCAGAACTTGCAATTAATGTAAATTTCATGCAGTGGCATAGCAAGAGGAGGGCAGAGGGCAGTCGCCCCTGGGCACAGGTGTGAGGGGTGCAAAATT
>NW_013668536.1:84318-86284 GCF_000517525.1 Limulus polyphemus | reverse complement strand
TTTCATCTGACAATTTGCATGTTGCAACTAAATAGTGTGGTCAGTATTTATTAATTTATTCTTTTAGCCCATTATGTTGAAAAAAAAAAAATGGGGCACAGGGACGCAAGAGACGTGCACAATTTGCAGCTTCGATAGTGGAGTCAAGCAAATTGATGAGAGCTTTCCTTGCTGGAAGTGATGACACCAGTAAGCCAGCATCTGTTCCTTTTGATGGCAGCAAAGAGGTCAAAGTGCAAGATTGTGAACATGCTATTTTATTTGAAAAAGAAAACAATGAAGAAACTGGTCTCTGACTTGTTGAAAGCTACAATAGTAATAAACAAGAGGATTCCACTTTGTCAGAAACAAAACCACAGAATAGTGTTGCTAAGCTAAAAGAGGATGCCCTAATAAATATTTTAACACACAGGGATATTGGATTTATGAAGTTTGATGCAACAGGATCAGCAGTTGTAACACACGCACATCGATTGTTCAAGTTGGAGCACATGAAGTTCAACATAAAGAAGGTCCATTTGATGCCAAAGATGGGCGTTCTATGACTGCATTTTGGTTCAAACAGCGCCTTCTGACTGGATAAGAGGTCAATCATTACTGGTTGGTGTATTCACCTCTACATAAAGCAGCTACTGCTTTTGTTGTCTTCTTTTTTCATCTACATGTATGACATCCGATAGTCGGTCTGCTTTCAAAACACAGTGTGGATTCTTTAAGAGGTAAAAAATTTAAAAGTTAAATGCCCATGAAAATAGTGACAGTCATCGTGAGTCATTTGCTGCTTGGAAAGAAACTGGGCACCGAATTCGTCTTCAAAGCGGCATTGATGAAGAGCTGCAAAGGCAAATTCAGTAAGAAAAAAATAAATGGAGAGATGTACTGCGATGGTTGCTGGATTATACACAATATTTAGCTTCTCAGAATCTTGCATTTCGTGGCCATACTGAGGACATAACCGGAAACAAAAACCCTGGAAATATCCTGTCACTTTTGCAGTTATTAGTAAAGTATGATCCAGTAATGAGAGAGCATTTAGAGCATGTTAAAAACAAACAAACGTCAACGTCTTATCTTTCTCCTGAAATCCAAAATGAGTTCATAAATCTCATGGCTTCACATGTGTGAAATTATTATTTGTCAGCAATTTATAGAAACAAATACTATGGTATTCTGTTTGATTCCACACCTGATTTAGCCCATCGTGAGCAATTGGCCCAAGTGATTCGGTTTGTTGATACTGACTTTAAGACCAGAAAAGTAGAAGTCAAAGAGTTATTTATTGACTTTATACAGATAAAGGTAAGAGATGCTGCCAATATTGAGAAAACAATAAGCACAAAATTTAAAGTGGAGGGAATTTTATTGAGTAATTGTTGTTCACAATATTATGATAATGCTGCTGTCATGTCAGGTCATCTGTCAGGCATTCAACAAAGAATTCTGAACAAAAATCCAAAAGCAGTGTTTATAAACTGTGAAAACCAAAGTTTGAACTTAGCATGTCTTCATGCTGCAAGTCAGGAAACAACAGTTATTACCTATTTGGTATAATTGAAGCCATTTATAATTTCTTTGCTCATTCAACAACTTGATGGGACGAACTGCAGCAGGAGCTTATGATCTCTGTCAAGCGACAATCAGAAATATGGTGGAGTGCAAGAGAAAAGGCAGTAAAAGTTGTACATGAAAAACTGGATGAATTGCTAGGACTGTTAGATCAATTAAGTGAGAATGGCAACATGGCTAAAACAAAATGTGGTACTCATAATGTTCTGCAACGCATGCTTACATTTGATTTTCTTGTACTTTTGCATTTTTGGAGAAATCTTTTATCATCTATCAGTCGAGTGCAGAAACGTCTTCAGGACCCAAAAATGAATTTTAGAGAAGCAGCTGCTGATCTTGATTCTTTGAAAGAGAAATTGATAGAATCACATGAAGAGTCCTGTCAAGAAGCACTTGAAGT
>NW_013668536.1:76951-83696 GCF_000517525.1 Limulus polyphemus | reverse complement strand
TGTTATTGTCATTAAGTGGGTAATGAGTCACAAAACAAATAATCAAAACATTTCAGAGGTGAGGTCACCAAAAGTGTCTTTGCCCCTGTGTCCTGAGAACCCTTGCTACGCCACTGGTTTCATGCATCTCTCCACAAAGTACTTGCACTCTGATCACAGGTATGTTGTTGTAGTTTGTCTACTTTAGCTTGATCCAGGGTCACAAATTAATTTAAAAAATTATAACATTTTACACAAGACATCAAGAAGTCATGGTTTCCATGAGCCTTATGTACAATTTCACTTGTGTATGGTTTATAGCTGAAACTTTTGTTTACTGTTGTACCTTTAATGTTAAAAAGTGGCAATAATGATGACATAGTAACCATATCTTTAAATTTTACATTTGAAAAGTAAAATGGTGTATTACATGTGCTGGGTATGTTTTCATCATCTTCTGGCAATGTGTCTCTACCACATTTTGGCTTCTGGAGCTGAATAGAAGAGAGGGGGCCTTGGCTCTATATTTCTTTTAGTTCCTCGGTTCCATGTTAGAGAATCATCAGTACATGCTATAACTGTATAGTTATTTCTAACTGTGTGTTTAAGTTTCCATAGAACTACTTCTACATGACTGCATGTGTGTCCTTGTCCTGCTATGAATGAGCACCATCCTTTTAAAATTATTCCATCTTGTTTACAACGAGTAGACACTTCATTTGTTTTTGATATATTTTGTGAGGCATGGATGTCAGCTTTCAATAAAATATCATTATTTTTATGTTTTGTGCAAAATTTGACCTATGTGCTTTTAAAGTTTTTCATCTCCTGACATTGACTGCCTTTGATGATATCAAAATATTGTAAATATTGGCATACACAACATTTGCCCAATTTCTCATATCATTGATCCAATTTGTAATCTTATTTATGTCTGGTGGTTTTGAATAATCACAATCTAATTCCATTTCAGTAAAAAATAAACTATTTGTTGATAGTATGTCAATTTGTATACGTTTTCTTTCACTACAGCAATGGCACTGGTAACAGTATCACCACCCTAGCAATTACATCTAAAAGTAAGGGCAATAATTGAAAAAACGTGTCTATAGCCTAATTGAAGAAATTTATTATTGACTGGGATGTCATCTGGTGGTAAGTAGTAGCAGACAAAAGCTAGGTCAGAGATAATATTTGTTAACATGCCTGGTATGAAACTTGTAATGGACTAAGTTAAGAAAACAAAAACCAAATAAAAGTTAACAAGTCCCAAATTCTGGTAGAACTTAAAAATATTAAATCTGAGAGTTCTAACATTTCTGAGGTAATGATCAAAAAAAGATGCACAAAATTTCAATTATAATCATTGTTACTATATAAACATGTATGGTAAACACAAAGCACTATAAAATTTAACTCATATTTAACACATTTTTTGTAACACTTGTTTCTTGCTTTATAAAATATAAGCACTTTTGTATAAACTGTTTGGAATATTGTTTAAAAACTAAGTGAAATGTAGATGTTAAATCTCAAGAAGAGCTGAAATGTATAATCACATATTTTCTAACATCAAACAAAATTACAAAACAAAAAAGTTTCCTTACTACAAGTATTATTATAACACATTAATGTTACTTACCTGAAATAATTTGATTCACTATCAACAGAAATAACATTGAAGTTATCTGGAAACAGAAATATGGATTATAGTTGTCATTATATACACTGTAATCATATTTATATTACTATAAATACTTTATTCTTAAAATTTTCTTACACTGAAAATGTATTTTTGAGATGTACTTACCTTTATTACATAAAGCTATCTCAAACTTCTTTCCGCTCCTTAAGCCTTAAGCATTGCTAAAAAATTTTAACGCTCAGCACATCAATCTATATACCCCATAAATTTCATGCCACCTTTGAACATGTATATAGCATGTGACCACCCTCCACTAATAGTATTGCATGACCTATATTGACACAGCTAGTTCCCTCCGATTCTCCTGCTCAATCCTCACTTTTGAGAATTGGCAGGATCTAAAATGAAGAACACCAGCTGTGAGAAGGATGAGTGGGAAGTGTGTGAGAGAAGGTAAATGCCTATCAGAAATACATTTTCAGTGTAAGAAAATGTTAACTTCCAATACAGTCTTACCTCTACTCCCACAAAGCTATAATCTCACAGTGAAATGGTGGAGAGGCAGGTGTAGGTACCTAACAGTGAAATCAAGGGGAAAGTGAGCGCCTAGAAATAACTGGTGTCCTCAGAGACAAAACTGAAGCACACATGCAGGGCATTGCACAACTTCTGGAACAGGTATGATGTTAACCCAATAAGACGGAAATGAACATGACATGGGCACAAAAAAAGGACGTGCACAAACTTAACTCATTCTCAGAGGTGCAATCCATAGTAAAAAATGGTGCAAATTCATATCATCCTCCATCACACAAACCAGACCGGAAAACAACCGGCTCCCATCTGAAGAGTTGCTCTATGAAATGAAAACTCGAAGCAAACTCGATACCCACATGAAGAGAAATGGCAAGGTAAGGGGCGGTTTGCCGAAATATAACAATGGAGAAAAACAACTAGCCATGGCTAGGTAGCTACCCAACCTAAAGTGGACAGACGAGGTTCCACAACCCATCCTCAGCATCAAGAGGTTGAGGATCACCCAGATAAAAATGAGATTACAATAAACATTGTGACTAGGGCATGTAGACTGTGTGATATATAAACATACACACCAACCCCAACAGTAAGTAAACAGTGTCATTCGTCAAGCGACTGAAATTACAAAGAGGAAGTTAGCATTCAGCCAAAACCAGACAAACTCCCAAAACCACTGTAAGAGCAAGAAGTATAACATACCAAACCCAGCAGTATGGGTTCATGTCACTACCTCAAATCTACCATAAGAACAGGGTAATACCTGTAATCATTATTAGGAACAGTAATTGTAACTCACCCAACTGTAAATGCAGGGAAGACATATCCTGCACCCAGAATTACAAGGAGATGTAGAAAATTTGCTCAACTGTAGGAGCAGTGTACGTACATCCTGCCACCAGTATTTTGAGGCAGATAAAATCCCTCAAACTCATCCATAGGAGCAAGGAAGGAAACCTCCTGCAACCAGAGTTAACGAGAAGGGGCACTTCTACTGCACTCAACTGTGGAAACAGGATAGTGTCATCCTGAACCTGGTATTACAAGGAGGATCCCACTTAAACTGGTCCTGCTCCAACCAACATTCAGTCCACCTGGGAATAAGCATCAAGGGGAAAGGGAAGGATGAAACCCAACTTTGTCCTCTACTCACAGAGGGGATAAATGTGTGGTTGTACTGTAAGGTAAATTTCTAAATTACACTCAGTAAGAAGCTTGCCTGGTCCACCACCCCAGTAAAAGGGAACTGGTAAGTGGTAAGGACTCACATGCTCAACTTGGAGAAAAAAGAAGGGGAAGGAAATATGATGGGGAGTCTGGAGGAATATCACAATAGAATACGTGTAATGGGTGTTCATGAATTCCTATTTTGAAAAGCAAACCATCCGCAATTTATGCAACCAAAGGGGCAGCAAGTATGGGCAGAAATCCCCTTTTGCTTTACTCCAGATAGTCCAGGAGTGATTAGTCCACCACTGAGTTAAACTTATGGATACCTAGTGACATATAAGTATATATCACTAGATATGCCACTAGTGGTCATGCGGAACACCTCATCTCTAAGGTAAGTATTATAGCTCTACCGGTTTATAGTGCGGGTTTGAGTGGAAGTACACCTGACCAAGCAACAGTAAAAGCAGTAAAAGAGGGTCCCTAAAAAGAAAATATAAATGAAATGTTGTGAAAAGACATACCAAAGTTAAAGGCAAACAGATGTGTAGAATTGCCACAGGAAGGAGACAATATTCACCTGAAAAAGATACAGCCAAATAGTGCAAATAATGAGCAACAAAGGAATAGGGAGAAGTCCACATTCTTGCCTGAACAATTTCTTCCAACTAAGAGTGAAGATGAGCAGCCAAAGACATGTGATATGACAAATTTGATGAAAAGAAACACTGAGGAGAAGGTGACCTTCCATGGATAAGCCTGAGTCGATGAACCCAAGCAGTTAGTGTGACAAGGAATAACGGGAAACAGAAGGGTTCCAGGGAGCAAAAGGTCAGGAACGTGAACCCCAAAAGGAGGCAGTAAGTGTAACATAACACCCTATGGTGCAAGCCTGAGAAAGGAATCGATTGGGATCAGAATGGGAGTACAGGTGGGAGATGGAAGGTAAAGAAATGGGTGTAAAAACCAAATGGCCTTCCCAGGAAACAGAGGTCTTAGGGAGGAAAGACCACACTGGATATAGGATGACATAAAAGGAATGGTTAAGGATTTCGGTAATATTAATGGTACAAATATCCAATTGAGAATGTCTGTAAACTAGGAGGAAAAGGAAACATAATATACCACATACCTGATTAACCAGCTGTAAAAAAAAGGGGGGTTTGGAAGTGAGAAATCCTGTAGAGATGTAGAGTGCAACAGACCAAAATAAGAAGGTGCTGGAAAAAATGAATCCAATTTTCTTCTCCTTGATTGTATTCATCCTCAGAAACACTGTCAAGATGAAAATGAAAAGAAATCACCAGCCAAACGTATGAATCTAGCTCCCTGCAAAGTAAGGCCTGCACCTCCTCAACAGATAACGTTGAACCCAATGCCTTGGTAGTTGCATCAGAAGTGCTGTCTACCATAACGGGAACTTCAGTTGTAAATACATTGAATCACAAAGTCATTCTAAGTTACCGTATAATTTGGTAATAATAAACAAATGCAAAAACAAATTTGAAGCAACTGAATGTACACACAGTAAAAGAAAACTATTGAAAAAGATACTGAAATGTCAATGAAGTACAATTGTAAATGGTAGTCAAATGTGAAAAACACATGTCTAAATTATGCTGTGAAAATCGAGAAGGTGAAGATTGAGCAGGAGAATCAGAAGGAGCCAGCTGTGCCAATACTGATGAGGGAATACTATTGGTGGAGGGTAGTCACATGCTATGTTCATGTTCAAAAGTGGCACAAAACTTGTGGGACATACAGACTGGTCTGCTGAGCATTAATAATTTTTAGCAATGCTTAGGGGCAGAAAGAAGATCAAGATAGCTTTGTATGAAAGGAGGTAAGACCACATCAGAATTTACAGTCCATATTATGATGAGCTATATAAGGTTAACTAGACATATATATGTGCATCTAGGAGATCTTATAGGTCATTAATATATCTGGATGTGCAAGTCAAATGAAACAAATAAGGTAACACATTTAATAAATCAGGCATTTTTGTATGCATGTGTATACTTTATGAATTCATAAAATCACAAGGACTGGTCTGAATGCCACTGTAAATGTCACTGAAACCAACAATGTAACAGGATGATAAGATGCATGTATTTTATTATTCATATATCTATGCAGGTGAATAAATTTTAAAATGAGTACCTACATGCTCAATGTTAATGAAGCAATAAACTTTGAAGTTATTAGCTCTTAAATGCATATCTTTTATGCTATATTATAAGGAAAATGCTTTACATATATATATGCATGATTAAAATAATTCCAATCATGAAAGTTTAGTAAAACTGTTGAAAAAAATATGACATAACAATACACGTGGTCAAAAAATACTAAACATCCTCAGTAAGTCCTGATACATTAATTATATCTGGATTAGTCACACATTATTTTGAACTATACAATATTAATCATCTTTGCCAGAAATTGCACACTTGCAGAATGAAACAACCTCTTATGTGAATTCTATTATTCAATGGTCTATATAGCACTAAACAAGGTAATGCAATTATTAAGTTCTTAAACAACATAACTTGAATTTAATTGCACTGTATCATTCTGTGGAACACAGTGCATTAACCATGTTAATTAATTATTTGTCAAACTTTCAAAAATAACTAAATAATTTATTCAAATTTAACATAAAGTAACAAATAACAATGTTTTGGGACAACATGGGACCTATTGGTTGTCCTATCCTCTAAACTAAACTAAAACTATTAATAAATAAATTTATACCAAAAATCTTAAAGCCAGCCCTTCTCATTCATATACTTATCAAGCTTTCTCTTAAACTCACTTAAATTTACTGCTTCCACAACATCTGAAGGCAACCCATTCTATAGGTCAACCACCCTGTTAGACATAAAACTCTTAGCTGAAGATGACTCCTACCTTGCCAAAATTTATATTTGTGTCCCTAGTCCTACTATTCTCACTGTTAATATGAAAAAAGATGATGCATCAACACTACCAATTCCCTTTATAATCTTAAACACTTCAATCGGATCCTCTCTAACTCTTCTTTTTTCAAGAGAAAACAATTTGAGATTTCAATCTCTCCTTATATGGCAATCCCCTCCATCCCAGGCCCATTCTAGTAACCCTCCTCTGAACCCTTTCCAACAGTTCAATGTCCTTCCTAAGGTAAGGGGCCCAAGACTGAACACAATATTCCAAACGTGGCTTAACCATGACCTATACAATGAAATTATAACCTCTTTACATTTGTATTCAATATTTCTGTAGATACAACCTAAAATCCTATTTGCCCTACCACTAGCAACAGCACACTGCTTGGATGACTTGAAAGACGGACCAACTATTACACTAACATCCCTTTCTTTTATGAAACTTTTTGTTTCCATCCAAATTATACTTATAATTCAAATTATGATA
>NW_013668536.1:48066-76052 GCF_000517525.1 Limulus polyphemus | reverse complement strand
AACCCACATGCATTATCTTGCATTTATTATAATTAACACACATCTGTCATTTACTTGCCCAACTCACTAAATGATCTAAATCATTTTATAAATCAGCAACATCCTCTTCACAGCTACAACACCCAAGACCTTAATATAATCTGCAAATTTAAGTAATTTATTGGCCATCTGTGTCATTGGTGTAAATCAAAAAGAGCAAAGGTCCCAAGATTGAGTCCTGAGGTACCCCACTTGTAACATTAATCCAGTTTGACTGAACTCTTTTTGTAACAACTCTCTGCTTTCTTCCATCTAGCCGCTCTTCTATCAAATTTGCTAACTTATCCCCCACACCTAAAGAGATACTTTTTTTTAAAAGCCTTTTATGTAGCACCTTAACAAATGCTTTTTAAAAATCCAGATACACCAAATCTACACCCTTACCTTCATCTACATAAGCAGTAATCTTTTCAAAGAATGTCAAAAGATTTGTAAGATAAGATTTTCCCTTAGTGAAACTATGTTGACTGTCCAACAAAATTCTAAACTTTGTTAAATGGATTTGCAAAGCATCTTTTATAAGACTTTCCAAAACTTTTCACACAACTGATGTAAGACTAATGGGCCTATAATTACTGGGACAATTTTTATCACCTCTCTTGAAAAGAGGAATAACATTAGCTAACTTCCAATCCTCTGATACCTGTCCACTATTCAATGACTTACAAAAAATGGTAGTAAGTGGCTCACATATCCATTTCTTAACATCCTGAAAAATCCTTGGACAAATATTATCTGGCCTAGATAACGCCAGACCCAATTCAGCCAGTTGTGCCTGGATACGAAGGCCAAAGGAAGGAATAGCAGATCGTCTGTTCCGAAAGAGAAAGACACAATTCCAGGTGGTATGCCGTGGTGAGGATCGAAGCTTGGCAGCATATTGTAAAGAAAGTTGCAAATGACGGAGGTGAAGAGGAGGTTCGTGGGACTCAGTGTACAAACTCTGGACTGGAGAAGTGTGAAAAGCCCCAGATGGTGAATGGGGTCCAGCATCTTCAAGGCCGAAGTCCTGGCAGTACCATAGACCAAAGACCCATAGTCTAGTTTGGATCGAATCAGTGCACGATAGATCCTGAGCATAGAACATCGATCCACACCCCAAGAGGTGGAAGAGAGGACACGGAGGATGTTCAAAGCCCTTGCACACTTGACATGTAGCTGCTTGATGTGCGGAATGAAGCTAAGCTTACACTCAAAGATAAGCCCCAAGAATTTTGCCTCAGGGACCACACGAATAACTACATTGGTGAGACAGAGCTCAAGTTCGGGGTAGAGACCCCGTTGGTGGCAAAAATGCATGCAATCGGTTTTGGAAAAAGAAAATTTAAAACTGTTTGCAGTGGTCCATGTCAACAACCGATTGAGGGCAGTCTGAAGCTGCCGCTCAATAAACCTCATGTTCGACGACTAACATGAGATGTGGAAGTCATCAACATAAAACCCATTTGCAACAGTCGGAGGAAGATTATTAGTGATAGCATTAATCTTAACATTAAAAAGTGTGACACTCAAGACACAGCCCTGAGGGACTCCAAGTTCCTGTGGAAAGGAACGAGAAAGAGTTGAACCCACACGGACTTGGAATCGCCTGTTCAGTAAAAAGTTTTTAATAAAAATGGGTAGATGGCCACGCAACCCATAGGAGTGGAGGTCCTGCAAAATTCCATACCTCCACGTGGTGTCATAAGCCTTCTGGAGATCGAAGAACACAGAAACAAGGTGTTCTCTCTTGAGAAAGGCTTCCCTGATCGACATTTCAAGTTGAATCAGATGGTCCATAGTGGAGCGCTGTCGACGGAACCCAACGCTGTCGATTCAAGGAACCAAACAAGACGAGCATCAACCATCCTCTCTAGGACCTTACAAAGACAACTAGTCAAAGCAATGGGATGATAATTTGAAGGAATCTTGGGATCCTTCCCAGGTTTAGAGAAAGGGAGGACAATAGCCTGACACCAAGAATCAACAAAAATGTGCTCCTGCCAGATCCGGTTAAAAATAACCAGGAGAATAGTAAGAGAGGCAGGTGAGAGATGGTGCAACATCTCATAATGAACATCATCGGGTCTGACCAATGTACAATCAGACCGATGAAGAGCTGCCAGCCCCTAGTTTTCTCGGGTACCACAAACAACTTGGAATAAAAGCCTGGAGCAGGACGAGTTACAGGTTCAATGGCTTTTGTACCACCTGGGACAGATATTGACAGGTGGTAGGATCCTGAGGCAACAGAAAGGATACGAGACAATGGAGGAAGGGAAAGGAAGTGGGTAATACCCAAATAACCCACAGATCTGTGGTGAAAACTCACCATAGGGGAACAAAATTGGTCAAGCAAGCCCTCAATGGAAGGGGAACCCACTGGGTAGTCACCAGTTCTGATGATGATGTGTCCATCTGCTTCAAATAATATGACGATAGGAGCTTGGAAGGAGCAGGATGGGAAACAGTAATAGGGGCTTGTTTAGGCTCTGAATGAGACAAACAATCAACTAAAAATGAAAGGGTTGATTTCTGTTGCACCAATTCAACAAGGAATTCTAAAGTATCAAGAATATTTCTGAAAACAGATTGCTGGAGAAAAGAGACCATACGTAAGCCCCGGAGATAAGTAGGTGGTAAACGAACTTTGGACAATACAGCATCCCTCATTAGAAGATCCTATCAAAAAGACAAATGTGCTAACGATTAGGTAATCAGGGAGAGGTTATCCCTTGAAGAACCCTCAGGATCTTGGTAGAGCACCTCAGAAAGGTGGATAGTAGACAAGTACCATGGGAGATTTGATAGGGTAAGATGAAAGTGGGAAAACTGGGCTGGGGGTAAATGATCATGGTCCACTCTCCCACATGGGCAAAATCGATTTCAACTGTTGAGAATCAAGAAACTGAAATTCAGTCTGATGATAGGCTAAAGCAAACTGAAGCGAAGACTTGGAGTGCAAGGCATGCTAGCACCCTCAACTATATGAGTGATAAAATGTTCATTATGAACCCTAATATCCAAGGAAGGGGGCAGGCACACAAAATACCAAGAAGAAGGGGGGTATCATGTAACAAAGAAGGAAGGGGATTATAATAAACCTGGGAAATAGATAAAACAGAACAAACCTGACAAATTATGTCTAAAAAGGCCATATTAGGTCTAGCTGATTCTGCAGTAGAGGCATAGGATGACACGTCAAAATCAAGTGGTGGAAAAAGGCTGTCAAATTCCTCGTCAACCTGAACAGGTTCTTAATGTTATGGAGGATTATGGGCAACATCAGGAGAAGCTGGTTGACTCATATAATGATCCAGTCATGGCAGATGAGAGCCAATGGTTCCATTGCTGAGTTACTCCCACTTGCTGCCTGTGTAAGTGTGCTGGTAGAAGGTGTTACCTCCAAAGTGGTAATTTGGACTTTGGAATTCATTGTTAACAATGAATTATCAAACACAACAGTGTTAGAATAAAATAAAATAAAATAAAGAAAATGAAGAAGTTTAAGAACTTTTCTAAAATTGAAAAGAACAATTCCACTTCATAATGAATTGCAAAAAAAAAGAGCACAATACAAATCATCTTGACATGAGTACTGCCAAACAAGAAGTGATACTTCGATAGAATTGAATAGAGGGAGTCACATGCATCAGGAGGGTGTGTTGCCCTCCTATTGGTGGAGGGTTATCTCATGATGATTTACATGCGAGATGCAGTTGAACCATGTTCATCATAAGTTACGTAGGAGCTCAAGGTTTGTGTTATGCAAAAGAAAAATTTGACATATAGAGGGCAGCACTGAACAAGAATAGCTATTTATGTGAGAAGAGGTAATGTATCATATCAGAATATTGGACCTTATAGAACAATGATCACTTGCACCCACATGTTCCCCAATTTCCACCTTCTCAATCATTTATATATTTGAAGTTAACAATAAATCTAAAATATCATTGTTTCTACTGGTTTCTTGACTAATTTGTGTATAAACACCAAAAACATTTCTCTAGCATTTCCCAATCTATATGCCTGAAATTAAAATCATCCATAATTATGACTTAATTAACAGTTGAATTCTTAATCTCATTGTGAAGTTTCTCGTTAATTTCATCAGTATCATCTGGTGGTCGGTAAGAACTTCTCACTAAAAGCCTCTTCCCTTTATATCTGATAATAGAAACCCAAATGGATTCAATCTCCTTGCTATTATCTTTGATATCCTCAACTTAAACAGGATGTAACTCACATTTTACATATAAAGCCACTCCTCCCCCTCTCTTTATAATATATCTCTATTAAATAGCCAGTAACCCTGTATTTCAATGAAATTTCTGTCATTAAAATCATCTGTGTTTAACCATGTTTCAGTTATTCCCATTATATCCAAATCCTCCATTCCTACCTATGCTCTAAAGTCATCTATCTTATTTCTTATACTTTTAGCATTACAATAGTATCAATTAAGTCTATCCTTATAACTACTTCTATACATATTTCCTATGCTAAACTTTTCTCTGCCTCTTATTATTTTTTGCATTTACTTTATCCTGGCCCTCACCACTGTCTAGTCCTGGTTTAAAACTTCCCTTACAGCTGAGTTAATAGCCCTAGCAAACAAGCCAGCCCCATATCCTATTTAAATGCAAACCATCCATTCCAAAAAGTTCCCTTCTTCTATCAAACTGATCTCACAAGTCCAACCAGCCACTCTGCTCATCCTTGCATATTAACCTAAGCCTATCATTTAGCCCTAGTGACTTACTTATAACTTCATCCCACAGTTAATTCTAAGCAGTATCCTCTGACAAAATTAAGTTATGGCTGTTTGTTTTGAATGCCTTTATCAACCCATTGTACTTTTTAATTAGGTCCTCTGACCTATCGTTCCCTACATCATTAGCCCCCTACATGCACAACAAAAACTGCATCTCTGCTAGCCCCCTTTATTATATCTCCTGCTCTGTCATCTGTCAGTTATATCCTCCACCTGTGCCCCTGGGTAGCATAATCTAATTCCTTTCTCCCTATTTACCCCACAGATTATCCTATCCACATGACTTATCAAGGAATCACCTATAACCATAACCTTCTTAAGTTTATCATCCATATCCTTCTCTGTCCCTTTTGTTTTCCTTCCCTCCAATAGTTCCTTGTCTGAAGAAACCAAGGGCTGAAACCTCTTGCTCAGTAAAATAGGCTATTTACAATTAAATCCACTACTTTTAGCCTTAATAGTACTCTTTCTAACTTCCTGAAAGTCATTGTTAGCTGATGTATTCCTTGCATGTAAAAGTTTAAGCTCCTCTTTAAATCCTGCTGCCATTTCCCACAGTCTACACTTCTCTTTAGCTATCACCTCTACTTTAATTAGGATAGCCTTCAACTTTTCCTCCAACCTACAAACTCTACATACAAGCTGCATATCTTCACTACTAGCTTCCTTAAAAGTACATGCCAGTCCCAAGTTCCCAAATAAAATCCACTCATTGCACTTATTACACCTAACAAACTGTGAATGCTTAATTCCTACACTAGTCTTAACCTTAACCATTGTATTTATATTTAAAGCCTGGAAATAAATACTCAATACCAAATACCAGTAGCCTATTGTAAACACTGTTACTGTTAAGCCTAATATTTAATCAATAATACATTACTAATTGTTAAAAAAACGAAGAGGTAAACTTTGTATATAGAACATCATGCATAAGTAGCAGGTCAATATTTTGTACCTATTAAATGCATTAACGATTCAACTTCAAAGAATACACGAACAGAAAGTCCACTGTAAAGGGTGTAAAGCACATAAGGTGAAAAGCATATAAGGCAGTTTTCTAATAATGTACAGTTCAGTGTTTCACTACATAGTAGTGGTAAAACCAAGTTTTAACAACTAAAAGAATAATTTTAAAATGTAATTCTCCAGAGCTTAAACTAATCAAGTCTAATTTGAAGTTAATTATTTATCTATGTTTTTATACTTCCTTTAAGTTTGCATATTTGGATTCAAATAAACCAATACAAATGTATTATAGACCTATACTACAGTTATTTTTTGCCAAAACAGAATATATTTCAAAGTAACTCAGTAACAGCACTTTGCTTTGTACTAAAGTAATTTTATAAAAAGAAGAAATAATGCTACAAGTGAAGTAAGGTAGAAATATCTCTTTAATATTAACTTCCATACACAGTTATCACTATTTGTATTTTCTTACAAGTATAATGCTAATTCTAATACTACTACAGATACAAAGCTTCCATTATTGGAACTATTGTACAGACTTTCAACTATGTCTGATATTCTGGCTGTGTGTGAAGAAGTACATTGCACTTATCTTAAGAGGACAAGAGGTAGAGGCAACTCAGCCTTGATCATGCAGCTACAACCCCCAAATGTGTCCATCTGAGGTTTCTGGTTCTGGTATGTAACAGAGAAGTCTACATAAACAGAACTTACAAAAAAACATCATTACACATTGGGATATTTCATCACATGTAATGATTTTTTTTAATAAAGAGGTGATTAAAGCAATCACACATATTCCATTCAATAAAAACAAAATTCAACAGATTGCCTTACCATGATTGCCACGTATGTCTAACCATTTTGTCTTCCCAAACACTCCACTTTCATGAATTATTTGGGAGTAGATTTTCCACTCTTCCTTGTATTCTTGTGATCCAATAGTACCTGGGTTTATGGCATGGGTAAGATCTCCTGTAATAAAGATGTTAATTCCCAGATTCCTAAAAACAGTATGGATTATAAATTATGAAAATATGGTATAAGTTTCTGTGCTTACACAAAACTGAATTTCACATTAATTCTTATACAATTTTTGTATTTCCTTTAAAAGTAAGAAAAGGAAATGTCAGAGTCATATGGGTCAATTACATGATTATCACCCAAACTGGATTATGTCCAGATATGACAGAAGCTGTGAAAGGGAATTCAGGGTTCTCACTAGGGTCCCACAGTAAAGGGTCCTGAACTCTGAGTTTTTTTTTTCAAGGGTCCTCATAGGTCTAATTTAATAAACTCAAAAAAAAAGAGAAAAAAAGCACTTCAGTGTCAATGAAAAACTTTATTTAAAAATGTACAGTACATGTTTAGCTTCTGCAAATGGAAAAGAGCATGTTAATGTTCAATGAAAAGTTATAATTTTCCTACACTGAAAATTTATTTCCAATAGGTACTTACCTCCTCTCACATAAATAGCTACTAGAATCCCACAATGAATGGGGTGGGGTGGGGGACAGTGAGGGAAAGATAGAAGCATCCTTAAGATGAGACAGTCAGATTCTAAGATCGGATGTCGGGAAACCACACCACTTCTGAACCAGGTATACTTTTCACCCATCGTAGAAAGGTGTTGCATATATGGGCAGAAAACAGAGGAGCACATCCAATTTGGAAAGAACTAGGGCTGGAAAGTGATCCGAACCATGCAATATTTATGAAACTCAATACCAGAAATTATAAAAATTCTATTTGCATTGAGAAACTTCTATGTAGGAAGGGCGAATGAAACAAGCCAGAAAAGAGGGTAACCATTGGGAGAAGCCAAATCACCTCACCAATGACCAGAGGAAAACCAGGCATGAAGACAGAGGACAGGAAGGTCTGGATGAAACACCGGTGACTGAGGGTGGTGAAGAAGGGACAGAGACAGAGGAAATAGTAATGGAGGAGGAAGTTGGAGCTGAAGAAGCTGCGGAAACCACAGATGAGATGGCTAGGAAAGAACTATCAGAAGGACTGAACACAGAGTGTCAAGAATAAATGAAATCATCTGGAGAATGAGACGATAGATAAATGTGTAGGGATCAGGAAAAACAAAAGGTGTGGGACAGGACTGCTCAAAGATCCGAGAACAAGGAGACAGAATACCCCCGATTCAAAAGTCATGAGAGGAAATTTGCATGACTGAGAACTGAAGAGAGAGCCGCGAGTGATAAAATATTGGGATATGCAAATAAGCATTCACGATCTTCCTCTTTGTCATCAATAAACCTGGAGAAAAAGCCCACCTAAGGGTAAGATACAATCCCAAGGTAAAATGGGGCAGGTTGAAAATTAGAATGAGGTGGAACAAACCTAGTACAGGCCACCAGTCTCCAGTTTGGCATGAGGACAACAAACAGCCTGGAATAAAAGCCTGGAGAAATATGATGAACATGTGCAACAGCCTGTAGAGACAAAAAATCTTGTACCTCCTCAGACAGATGCAGGCTGGTGGCAGGATCCTAAGTCTTGGGAAGGAAAAGGATATCAGGGACAAAGGAAGTGGGGAAAGAAATAGTAGGATAAGTCCCTCTGATAAAATCCAAAGAACCCATGGAACTGTAGTGAAAGATCATCAAAAGGTAACAATATTTTATAGTCAAGCTCCCACTGAACCAAAACCCTCTGGTTAGTCTCTGATACCATTGGCAACATGCCCATCAATGTTATATAAAACAGCAAGATGAGAAACCCCTGGAAGGGGACAGATAGATAAGAACCAGGCCAGGAAAAGAATAGGGCATGTTGTGGCTCCAACTGCGACAAACATGCAAACAAAGAGGAAAGGTCGAGTGCTGATGCACAGATTACACAAGATTCCAAAGTCTCAGATAAATGATCAAAAACATATCACCAAAGAAAAGATACAGACATTCCCAGAAGAATGTGGCAGCAAATGTTCTAGGAACAAGGTCTCATCGCAATCAGAAAATCCCAACTACAGTGAAACCATGTGTATAAAGCAAGAGCTGAAGATGACAAATGAGCCAACATGGAGGTAATAAGGAATCACAGAAAATACATAAATCAAACAAAAAGTGTTTGTTGTAAAATATGTGAGTGTGAGAGTAAAATAAAGACTGGGAAGTTTAATTAATAACGAAGAAATCCCACTTTGAAAATTAAACTATTAAAATCACAATGCACATGAAGAGCACCAAAAGAAAAAACGTCTGAACACGAGTATTGCCAAAGGTGAAGTAATAGTTTGGTAGAATTGAATAGAGAGAGTCTCATGCGTCCTGAGAGTATGTCGCACTATTATTGGTGGAGGGTTGACATATGATGACTTGCAAGAGAGATGCATTGGAATCAGTCAATTCCAATAGAAGGGAGATACAATGCTTGTGGCATGCATAAAAACATTTTTGCATACAGAAAGCAGCACTGAATGACAATAGCTATTTATTTGAGAGGAGGCAATGTACCGTATCGGAAACTTTATTTATAATCTATACTGCATATTGTTTCTCATTATGAGTGTAAAGTTGTTATCATGATAAAAAAAATTAAGAAATAATTCTCAGTTTTCCATGTTTTCTTTATGGAATGCAAATTGTAACAGAAAAACACAATTGTTTATCCTAAGTAGCTTAAAGCTTGCAACAGTATACATCTATTTATATTTAAATTTAATTGTTTTACCCTTTGAACCGGTCTATTTGTGCCATATAAATTGCAAATCACGTGGCAAACATGCAACTCACATTATATCAAATTATAGAACACATGGACTACTCACAAGCATACTTCATAAAAAATTATTATTATTAATATTATTATTTATTTCATTTTATCTAACCTAAAAAGTTTAAGTTTTAGATTTTTAGTTACTTTTATAATAATAAAAAAAGAATACATATGAAAAACAAGAAATAAAGTACTTAACCTTATTTTTTCTCTCGACTGTCAATGAAACCTCACCCTACTTTTTTATACTGCATTAAATAATACACTAAAGAACACAGAATAATAACATGTAAAAAGGAAATAAATGTTCCATAACTATCATAGTTTTTCTGGCTTTCTAACTGTATGACAAAATTCATAAAAAATTCAGATAACCTCATCGATGTGTGTCCCGTAGGAATAAAGTTTGAACTGGAAGGAAAATAGACAATTCTTTGCACAGACAACAACATAATATAATAGTTAATTTGATGGCGAAACAATTTGGCTTTCCATTGGTTATAAATAATATAGTCTTAAATGTCAGAGAGAACTATTGGCAAGTTCTCAAAGAAAAAATGTGACAGTTGGGCAGGGCAAGAGGGGTCTGATTTTCTATTTTATTTCTCTGTAACTAAATAAGATTGAAGGCTATGTAAATTTGCCTGAGTGATGAAAACAATATAATGAGTAATTTACATTAAATTTCATACCTCTTGGAGGGGTGGTAGAAACATTAGAGAAGACATAGATAGCAAATGTCACAGTTCTCATACTTAGGGATATTGAGAATTTTTTAAAAATATTTCCTCATAAAATTAAGAACTTAAAACTTAAAAATTATTGTGCATACAGGACCTGGGAGTTTGGGTTAATTAGAACCATGGAATTATTATGCTTACTAGTGTGATTTCATTTAAATGTTTTTTCTTTAAATTTCCATTAATTAAGAACACAAGAACCCAACTAAAGCAATTTCATATTTGAAATAAAACAATATGAAAACATTTAAGCATTAGTGTTGTTGATGAAATAATTTGGAAATGACTACAGATGTAGTCAGTGGTGTTCACTTGTTTTTTGTACCTAAAAATTAGTTTTAAAAATGAATTACACATTTACACAGTAGATATATAAATAGTTTTAGACTAATGTGGCACTCTCTTTTTTACAACTTAATTAAAAATATTTTTAAAATAACTTTTCTTATTGCCAAGTTAGGTATAATATTTTCAAAATACGTAGAATTAAGTTATCAGAATAATACAATAATTTGAAGCCTACGAAAATAAAACCACTTGAAAAATACATTTAAAAAAAGAGAATGCATCTGCATACAGTGAACAACTAATAAATTAGTTTGTTTATGACAAAGCTACTAAGATTATATACTGCCATCACTAATTTAGTAACTGAATCATTAAAATGCAAAAATAAGCTACAGATACAAGCTTATCAGTTCTTATGAAAGCTTCTTCTTTGGTAATATCATTTATGATTAAAATAACATTACTTTAATTTTTGGACTCTCGTAATTATTTTAGTATTTTTTAGGCATTTATCATTATAATACTTATAGAAGCTGTTTCTTAGATATACACAACTGTTTCTGTTCAAATTTAATGCGAGTGTTATGATTTAAATAGTTTATATAGCATGAGTGTTAAATTTAGTTATTTTTAGAAGCAATAGTTTATCGCAAGTTTTTTATGCAACTGTTTACAAATCCTATGTTGTGTAGTTTAATAGTTATGAATTGATGATCGTTATATTACAATTTTTGCATCATATTATTAGAACTTTCCGAGATTTTCTCATTGTTTTGATTGAGTATTACTGCATCATAATATCTAGTAAGGTGTGGAATGTTCTAGACCTTTGTTGAGGTATAAATACACATCAAAAATTTAGTTTGTAAGATAGATCTAGACTGTGTGATTTCTAAAGTAAAATTATCCCAGATTGTATTGTAATAACAAAGTAGAGAAGAAGAATACTTCTGGTCAATTGTGTTCTAAAGTCATTGAACCAGCCTGTGTGGACTTTGATGAAAATAAAAAAGAGAGAGAATTATTTAAAGCTCTGGATACAACTGTAGTAACCAACAGTGTAATGAACATATACATTTGACTTATTTTAATATATTATTTTAAAACAAGTGGACTGTATTGCTGTTTGTTTATTGTTGAAATGTATTGCCAACAAGTCTGTAAAGAATCTGGCCCATACCTAAATTCCTGACACTGTTTTTGGTATTTGAATATCTTTTGTGTTTAATGTACAGCAACTTATCCTTGTCTTCTACAATTATATTTCCACATAAAGTACTTATGTATGCTATATGTACAGTATTAAGTAGTGCTCTTTTGGTGTTAGCAAGTTCAGATGACTGATCCATGTGCTACTTTTTTATTGTACCCAACTTGTTCAATGAGGCAGTACACTGTTTTTGTTAATTATTATTATTATGATATAAGTTTCATTAAGTAAAAAAGTGAAAAGATTCAAACACTTTTACAATATGCTGCAAAAGGTTTGCAAGCATTTTAAAAATGAGTGAGAGAAGCAACAAGGTGGGGATGGAGCGAAAAGGACAGACTAGTTTTAACCTTAATACAAAAGGATTTATCTGGCCAAATACATCCTTTGTTTTAATGTCACACTTAGCCATATTGTCCCATTGTTTTTAAAAGATAATGTTATTTCAGTATTGTAAGCATACCTATGGGTTTTTTTGTACTGTCACCTAGTAACTTTATGATGTAATACTTAATCAATTTTTGAATAGCATATAAAAGACCTTCATGTTTTATAGACTTCAGAAAGCAGCCTTAAATTTTAAAATTAGTAAAAGTGAATTTTGCAAACCAGAAATATCTTTCTTAGACTTTAAGATAACACTGAAGGAATACACACACACACACACAAATCCTAACAATTTTAAAAAAAAGCTGTTGAGTCACTTCCATTCAAATGAATTGTAAAGAATTGAGTACTTTCTTGGAAATGTGCAGCTTGTATAACAAATTTGTACTGAGAGTTTCCACAATTGCTGAGCCTTTATATCAGCTATGAAGAAAGAAAAGCAGATGGAATGGAACTGGACTTCAGTGTGTGAAAATGCTTTCTTGAAATTAAAGCAGGGTTTAAAACGAGATCCAATACTTCAGTTTCTGCAGAAAGGTGAACATTATTATTGCCATACAAATGCTTCAATACTTGGACTGGATAAAGTCCTATACAGAGAGGTGTAATTGCTTATGCAAACAGAACATTCAAGTCAACCAAGAGGAACTATACAAGAACAGAATTAGAATGTTAAAAAAAAAGGAGATTTACCTGTTGATCCCACATTAGCTGTAAAAACAACTGGCAAATCATGACATTATATTTTCAGCTTCGACGTGTTGTATTATATAAAAACAGTTGCAAATAATGATTAATTTAAATCTTTTATTCCTAAGACTTTAAGATTAGTTGAATTATAGGAACATCCAACAGCTGGTCATTTAGGAATAAGAAAAACAACAAAATAGTAGTAAGGGCTATAAACCTGGAATGCTAAAACACATTGAAAATTATGTTCCATCACAAGCAGCGAGGCTACAAAATTTGATTTAAAAAAATGTGATACATCTAATGGAGAGATCTAAAGCATCTTACCCTGATGAGTTTGTATGTATTGATTTAATGGGATCTTACCCCAAATCAAGTGCTAGAAATAGTTGCTTACTAGTTGTGCCAGACTATTTGAGTAAATAGTGAACTGTATCCATTTAAATGAATAGACACAAATGTTGTAAAAAAGCTAGTAAATGAGTACTTCTACATAAAATATGGCTTTTCCAAAACTTTATTCAATGACAATGGACCAAAATTTATTTCTCATCTAATAGCAGAAGCATGTAAAGCAACTGGAATTAATTATATATTCATTATCACTTATCCTCAGTTGAACACAAAAATGACAAAACATGGGATGATCATTTCCCTAACTTTCTTTTATTATTAAAATTCCCATTTTTGAATAAACGGGTTTTAAACCAGCCAACCTACATTTGGGCATAAAATCTCTCTGCCTTTGGATTGCTCAACCAAATACCCAAAAAAGCCCAAGACTGTTGAAAAATGCACTGTGGAACTAAAAAACACTATGCAGAAAGCTAGTTGCAATGTAGAAGCAGCCGAGAAATGACAAAGACAAGTTTACAACTACAGAAGTTGGTTAGATATGAATCAAGTAGGAGGCATATTTTATTAAATTCTCATCTTATATCCTCAGAAGTAAAACAGTTATTACTAAATTTGCTCCATGATGGACAGAGCCTTACAAACTGGTGAGATATGCAATACCATTAGTGTATGAACTAAAATATCCTAAAAGTAGTGTTACACATGATTATGTATCTAACTTAAAGAAATGTGCTTTTTCTCATGAGCTACAGTCCACTAACATCCATGCTGGTTGGAAGACTTCACATGCTACAATGATTGCTACTAATACTCCATCAAATGTAAACCAAGTAGTGCTAAGACCAAATCATTGTACTGATATCTTGTGAGGCTACTTCCAATAGAGAAAAGGGGTGTATAATCTTTTGGTAAGCTGAAAAAGAGCCAGAATTCTTCTTTGTATTGAGTGTAATGATATTTTATTGTAATATTTCTCATATTGTTATTGTTCTGGTAAGCTGAACCAGAGTCAGAGCCAGAGTTTATTGTAACAACACCACCATTGACACCTAATATCATTTCAGGCAATTAAAAAGAGCATGTAGGTAAACTGGGATTGATGTACAAAATGATTAAATTCATCATTTCTTCAGGCAAAGGAGGAGGAATATCAAGTAGTATTCCTTGTTTTTTGTTAATTATTATGTTTATATTTTATGATTTTCTTCTAATGTTTATTTTTCTTTTGAGTAATTTTAATAAAAACTCCCAGCTTTTTGCACTAATTTTAAAAATGAGACAAAATTACTGACACTAGCTGATGCAAATGTTGAATTGTAATTTTGTTGTCAGGTGGAAAACAAAAATACAAAAGAGAAATGAATCCAGATGTTTAACACATTAAGGAGCTAGATGCTGTATGAATGACTCTCTTAGATTATTGTGAGTTGTAATTAGTTAACTGTAAATATTGTTAAGCAGATTTTTTTGCTAATTTCCTCCAAAGTTAGTTTTGCTCTTTGGTATTCTTTTTCCTAGCTTCACTTGTTCCATGGTTATCTTCTTTAGTCGAAATTATTTTGTACCATTAAAAGATTTTGAAGTTTCAGATGTGTAGTTTTTAAATGTTCATGCCCAGCATTATTTTTGTATTAGGAGTATGTTCTGTTTTATGAAGGTTTTAACAAATATTTATTTTATTAAGAATCCCAGTAGTAACAGCTCCATTATTCTTAGCCAGAATATAAAAGTTGTTTCACTGCTACAGGTGAAAAGGTTCATAAAACTCTTTTATGCTATAAGATGAAGTTAATCTGAATATGGAATCTCATTAAAAAGATGCTAAATAATAACCAATATTCTTCATGGTTTGGCAGATGCCAACTGATGTAAGTGTACTTACATGCATATTTATTATTTCATTTGGCTTCATAAATCATTGTAAATATCTGTTTATATAAAAAAGAAAGTTCTACTAGTCAATTTTAAATAAAATAACAGGTAACACTAAACCAGATTTCCAGATTTTTTTTAAAGCAATGTGATCATACCTGTAACAAGAACAACTGCAGGTTGTACTGTGCTAACTGTTTCTGTACAAAACTGTTTGAAGTCTGTGATTCTCCCAGAATCTTGAAACAGACTGATGTGGAGATCTGAAATCTAAAACACAAAATAAATTAACAACATACATATTTATGTTCATATATTTGAATGTTTGTAACATTCATCAAGTTCTTACCTTTCACAATGAAACCTGTTTTCCTAATACATAATTGCTAATTAATCAAAGAGTTTGCTTACAGAAGTGCATTGGGTTGTTTTTATAGCTTGACATTTGAGAGAAAACAATGGATTTCTTGGTTACATCTGGTGATTAGTAGTATTTGCCAATCAAGTAACTGATGGCCCCAATAACTGATTAAAACAGTATTCTGTAAACCATGGTATATACAAGCAAAAGAAAAAAAAAGTTACCTGGAAGGTGCTCCAGTCAGTTGCCTTCCCTCTAGTCAGCATTTGAAGAAGTAAAAAATGCTGGAGGAAGGTGATGTCGCCAGTTGTCTTCCCTCTATTTCTAGTCAGCAGTTCAAAATTAGTTACAGTGGCAAATAGCCTTATTAGCTTTACCATAGCAAAGATAAGACAACCACATCTGGTGGCAATTGGAACTGAATCATGAGCCTCACCCTCTATTATCAAAAGTTATAATTTTTCTATACTGAAAATATATTTCCAATAGGTACTTACCTCACATAAATAACTGTTCTTGTTCAGTGCTTCCCTTTATATGTAAAACAAAATTCCGCATTCCACAAGCCTTAAGCTCCCACGACTTACAATCGATTGATTCAAATGCATCTCTCGTGCACATCGTCATGTGAAAACCCTCCACCAATAAGAGTGCAACACACTCTCCCGACGCATGTGTCTCCCTCTATTCAATTCTACCGAACTATCACTTTGAGTTTTGGCAGAAAATTGAAGCACCAGTTTTGAGTGGGGAGGAAGGGTGGGAAGTTTGAGAGGAGGTAAGTATCTATTGGAAATATATTTTTAGCATAGGAAAATTATATCTTCCGAAACAGCATATTACCTCCTCTCACATAAATAGCTAGAAAACATTGAACAGGTTGAGGGACCGGTGCAAGGGAAAGAAAGAAGCATCCTTCCAAAGCGACCAAAGAACACCCTAAATGAGTAAATCCTCGCATTAGAGGATCATACGTGGGAGAGTGCACCACTTCTGTACTAGGTATGCTCTTCACCCAGTGTGGGAAAGAGGTGTCATAGACATAGGCAGAAACTGGGAGGAGCACATCCAAAAGGGAGAGAACCATGATATGATATTGAAATCTCAATCCCATAGAGTACATCAATATTGGTGAGAGTAAAAGGATGTGCCTCCAGGTGTAAATTGGCTAGGGTGCGACAGACCATACACAGCAAGTCAATTGCATTCATGAGGGGTAGGAAAGAGGATCATACTGTTGGCAAGTCAACTACAATCCAAAATCCAGCCATCTGGTGGGGGTAGGATAAAGGATCATATCACCTTCACCTCAAGTTCATCAGATGAGGGGACCTAGTACCTCCCCATCTATGAACAGGACACATGATAATATGATAAATCGATTGACAATCCGGGAACCCGACATCTGGTATCATAAAGATGTCTCTGTAATGTAAACCATCTCACATAAAACAAATAGACAGGAACCACCCCTAGCACAAGAACATCCTTGATACAATAAAATCATCGAGGGACAGCATCAGAGGAAGAACCGTATGAATCATCAAGTACCTCCATCATGACCCACAACACTGATGGAGGAACAAGAATATAAATGAGTGATGAAATAGAGACATCTGTAATACATGTGTGAGGACTTATGTTGATTGGTTCAGCTCTAAATCCAAAATCCAGCCACTAGGAATCAACTTCCACATGGGAGTAGGATGAGGGATCCCAATTGGAGGGTTGAACTGCAACTTTGATGGCTCACTCCAATTATATATAGTGGAGGACATCATGTCTTCTACACCACCGCCCTACTCTCAACTGAATGGTTTTAATTACTTTGAATGTATATGTTTATTGTATGATTATTATCACATTCAGGAGGATGCCTCCAGGGTCCACTACCCCCAGTGGCTTCGAATTAGAAAGTGGTAAGGACTCTCATACTCCACTGAACGAGAAAGGGAAGAAAAATCGTGGTGGAGAGTCTGGAGGAATAACAACATCTGAGACAGTACAACGGGTGACCACAAAAAACCCTATTTTGGAAAGCAGACCACATCTGATTTATTCAATCTAAGGCATGGTAGGGATGGGCAGCTATCCCATTCTGCTTTACCCACAAAGTCCATGTGTGAGTATGATCTGAGATGAGCATATTAATAAAGCAAATATAATGAACCTACAAGTGATCTTGTGGAACACTCCATCACTGCAGTATGTGTTTAGTGGTCGTGGAAATTATAGCTGTTATGTTATAATGGCCTTACAGTGCAGATTTGACATTATAAGTATACCTGGTCAGGCACCACCTGCCACAGAGCAGGATCCAGACAGTGTAAAAAGGAAAAAGGGATAAGCCCCTGAAAAAGAAAAAGTAGAAACATATAAAAGATAACTTACCCAGTCACAGTTGTACCAAAGTCTGAAGAATGGCTACAGGAGGAAGATGATAACCAGACTGTGAATAAACAATGATCTGATGCAAATAGTGAGATATAAACATATGAGGAATAGTCAGCATGCCCAACTGAAGATTTTTCTCCAAGGGACGATGGAGATGAGATACCAGGGAAAAGGTAAGATGCCTAATCTGATGAGAAGACACCTGGAACAAATTATGGGAAGAATATGATGAGGAAGAATAAGCCAATTGAATTAAAAGCCAAACCCAATTGGTCAGGGTGGAAGAAGAAAGGTCACAAACAGAGGAGGTGTCTGCCAAGGAATGAACAGGCAGGTATGGGTACCATGGAAGGAAGCCATGTGTGCAACATAACAACAAAGAGCAAAAACAGGACATAGTAGCCTATCCGGATCCGACTGAGGATAAAGGTGAGAAATTGAAGGAAGGGAAAGCAGTGAGAAGGAAAAATGACCCTCCCAAGCTGCTGAAGTTTTAGGGAGGAAAGATCGATCCAGATAAAGGAGAATATATGTGAAATGATAAAGAGTCCATGAAATGTCGTCAGCAAATAAATCCAACCAATGAAGTCCACAGGCTAAGAGGAGAAGGAAATAAGTCTTAAGGGATAAGTGGAAAATCGAGCACAAGGACAACTGTTCAAATGGGGGTAAAGTGAGGCAGTGAAGAACCACATTCACATCCCAATCCAGAAGGTCAGCATGACAAGGTGGACGACTAATCCAGAAGGAACACAACAAGAGGAAAAAGGTAGGAGAGGTAAAAACTTCATGGTACAGGAAAAAATGGAAAGTGTGCATAAATCAACCTGATAACCCACAATCAAGGATAAAGAAGATCCTTGATCAAAGAGCCAAGTGAGGAAATCTGTAATAAGTGGAATAAGTGGAACAGTGCATAAATCAGCCTGATAACCCACGATCAAGGAAAAAGACTCAATTGAATCAATCAATTTTAAGACATGTGAGAGCTTAAGGCCTGTGGCATGTGGAAATTTTTTTTAAATATAGAGGGCAGCACTGAATGAGTAAAGCTATTTATGTGAGTGAATGTATGTACCGTATTGAAACTGAACATACTTGAAATAAGATAAAACAAAAATTTATAAGGCTAAGATTAGCAAAGAACATATAGCTAATTATGTGGCTTTGTGCTTACAATAAATAAACATAATAGCAATATTTTGTTTACTTGAATACTTGGAATAATCTAAAAATAGTCATAATCAAAAACACTAATTTCAGTAAGTTGATTATTTTTGTGAAAATTGATATAATTGGAATTTTGATTAATCAACTGTTTGAATAAGTGAAAACAATAATAATCAGAAACAATAATTTTGATTAATTGGACGAATCACAATTTCCATTAACTGCTCAGTTTACATGACACTAATCAATGAAACTGCTGCCCTTAGGTTATCGGTTATGACAATTAATCACCAGCTGTACCCTTCACCTATCATGGTTGTCCCATTCATTTCATTAAACACTTTGTCTGCATCCAGCCCTGACTCTCCAAGTACTCGTAAAGCCTTCTTTTGAACTTTACAAATCCTGTTACATTTACATATGACAAAAACCTACTCTAAAGGCTGACCATCCTGTTTGAAAAATAAAACTGCCTAATTTGCACACTTCTATCCTGCCAAATCTTGAAATATATCTTCTAAGTTTACCACTCTTACCAGTGAGCATAAAAACAGATGATGCATCAATCCTATTTATTCCTTTTATGTTTTTGAACACATCACTCTAATATCCCCTCTAACATTTCTTTTCTCAAGAGAAAATAATTTCAAAGATTTTAACCTGTTCTCATATGAAAGCTCCTCTGTCCCAAGAATTATCATAGTAGTCCTTCTTTGAACCCTTTCCAACAAATCAGTATACTTTTTATTGTAATCTTATTATTTGGTAGAAATTGAAAGTATAAAAAAGAATTAAAACCAGGTGCTAAAGTGAGTAAGTAGCTCAGCAGTATATGTTCTTCAGACATCTGCCTTCCATGACACAGCTTGCTTATGATACTAGTTTGATTCATGTCTTACAGCCAATTCATTAAATTTATTAAAACTTAGCAAGGTTTTGTGACAAACTATCCAAGTTAAAATTTTTGCTTTGGCATTAACCACAAAACATACAGTTAGGAATAGAGCATTTATGACACTAGAGTTTTCAACTCTAAGTCATTACTTGTGTCCAAACCTTAGGAATCATGTTTGGTCTTCACAATAGGTCCCTTATTACATCTAATTCATCATATATATTGGTGCTCATTCCCCTAAAAAATTTAGATTGCTCTCTGAAGGACCAGTAACTTTATAGCATGGGAAACCAAGTCTTGTTTCAAAACTGCCATGCAAATTCTTTAGATGGTAAATTCAAATCTTATGTGTTCAGATATCCATGTTTTTAAAGGTAAAGCACCCAATATGCAGTTTATCTGTTCTGTAGTGTCACTGAGAAGTATATTTTCCAAGAATCTATTTAAGTACATACAATAATCATTCACATTCAACTCTTTACAATAACACATTGCTCTATCTTTGCAACTGGGTAATTTCATTTAAATCTTAATAATGAATTATGTTGAATAAATCAATGGCTAATAATAGTTGCACCCGTTTATAATCAAATATTATATAACATAACACAAAAGATAACAAGGGACCTTTTAGTCCATCTTGGACATCCTATCCACTAAATCAAACACCAAAAACTCAAAGCCAAATATTATCATTCAAATACTTATCAAGCTTTCCCTTAAATTATCTTAATCCACCAATTTCAAAGGCAACCCGTTCAAAAGGCCAACCAACATGTTAGAAAAATAAAGTTATTGTAGCTGAAGAGGTCTTCTACCCTGCCAAAATTTATATGTGTTCCCTAGTTTTACCATTTTCACCATCAAATATGAAAAAATATAATGCATCAACAATACCAAATCCCTTAACAGTCTTAAACACCTCCATCAAATCAAGAGAATACAAATATAGAGATTTTAACCTATCCTTGCATAACAACCTTTCCACCCCAGGTACCATCCTAGTAGCCCTCCTCTGAATCCTTTTCAACAGTTCAATGTCCTTTCTAAAGTAAGAGGTTGGTTCAAGTCTGTACAGAGTACTCCAAACGTGGCCTAACCAATGAACTATGCAATGGCATTATACTTATCTTTAGACTTGTATTCAGTATTTCTGTAGATACAACCTAAAATCCTGTTTGCTCTGCCACTAACAACAGCACATTGCTCGAATGGTTTAAGAGATTAATGAACCAGAAAACTAAGATATTTTTCTTCCATAACAATGTCAAGGTTATCCCATCAAAATCATATTCGTAATTCAAATTGTGATATCATACATGCATTACTTTGCATTTACTGTAATTAAATGTCAGCTGTCATTTATTTGCCCAACTCATCAAATAATCCATATCTTTTTATAAAGCAGTAGCATCCTCCAACAACCCGCAACACCCAAGACTTTAATGCAAAAGTAATGGAAAAATCCAGTCCAGACCAATCGGTATCTGGCATATAAAAACAGACCCACAGCAGGAGAATAGTCACACCTTCTACACTGACAGAACACCACCAACCTACTCTCAACTGCAGGAAATAGAGAATACTGAGGAGGATGCCTCCTCCATGGTCCACCACCCCAGCAGTTAGGAGTTGTTAAGTGGTAAGGAATTTTGTACCCCACTGGAAGAAGGTGGAGGGTCTGGAGAAATGCCTCACCATACAAAGTGCAATGAGTGACCATGAAACCCTATTTCATAAAGCAAAGCAGACCATTCCTGATTTATTCAATGAACGAGTGGAAGGGATGGGCATAAATCCTCTTCTACTTTACTCATATTAGTCATGAGTGTACGGTCAGGTGCAAACATATTTATGAAGCAAAATGTGCAAGGATGAACCTCTGAGCAGTCTTGTGGAACACCTCATCTCAAAAGTGATCATTAAAGACCCGTTTGGTCTAACAGTGATGATTTTGAATAAAGTATACCTGGACAAGTACCACTCACCACAGAGCAAAAATGAGAAAAGAAAACTTACCAATTCACAGTTGTACTGATGTGTGCAGAACAGCAACAGGGGGAAGACAATATCCGGCCAAAAAGGAAACTGCCAGGTGGTGTAAATAGTGCACCACAAATGTGTGGGGAGTGAGCCACATGCCAGCCTGGATTATTTCCTCTAATGGCTGATAGAAATGAGCAGCTAAGGAAATGGTGAGGTGACGATAAGAAGAGACCAGAAGAGTTGACAGGATTTGGGAGATAAGGAAGAATATGCAATACAAATGATTTGACGAGCCCAACCGGTTAGGGTAATGGGAGAAAGGTCACATGAAATAGACAGTCTCCTGTGGATCAGAGTTAGAAATAATGAAATAAAATTCAATTCACACAAGGAAAAGCTATCATGAAGATTACATTCCCTTGAGCAAAGTTTCATTTCCTCATAAAATGTTTTTTTTATTTAATCCATGCAATATGTTCACTTTTATTAGTCATAACTAAAGGAATATGGATAGACCATGCGTGCCCAATCGGGAAAGCCAACAAAAAAACATTAAATTCCTCAAGCAAAGTTCAATTCCTCAGAAAGGCAGGAATGTAATATTTTGATCCCTGTGGATAAAGAAAGTGGACCAGGAGCCATGGAAAGGGGCTGTGTGGCTCACATAACACCATAAGGCATGAACCAGGCATAGGAGACAATCCAGATCCAAGTGCAAATATGTATGACAGATGAGGAGAAGTAGGTGTGAAAGCAAAACCACCCTCCTGAGCGGCAAAGATTAAATTAGTTATGTTATAGTGATAAAGTACCTGCATTTGGTCTTTTCATATAAAACTGTACTAATCTTAGATGGATATTTGATATGGTTTTATACATGTATATAATCCTTACTTTCCCATGATTATTTAAGTTTGACAGTGCAATTTGAATTTTTTTTAATTTAACACTTAAACCTTATTCTTTTGATCAGTTTTACTGACAAGTTTATTAGAACATTTAAGATGAGAAAAATTTTACATTGTGTTTAGTTTCAAATAAGAAATAATAAATCAAAATGATAATTACTATAGCAAAAACTATTTCATAGTTATTTTATTTGTAAGGATTACATAGATGTATAAGTTTTTAATTTATTTGTCACATCCTGTGACACTTACTATTTACATACAACTAATGCTTAATTAATTTCTTGAAAGTCAGTGTTATTTTTCATCATACAAACTTTTTGAGTGTTTACAAATTAATGATATAGCTTAAGAGAATCACAGGAAAGAAACAAATAAGTGTGTCAACTCACAACTAAGACAATTTTCAAATACTAATAATAAATTATATTTCTGAGAAAACTGGTTACATTTAATAATAACTATTCAGTCTATGACCCTAGTGCAGATTTGTTACCAATAAACATACAAAAAAAAAGATGAAACTATCAGTAACTCAAGTGACTATTAATAACCACTCTAAAAAGATACAATTCCATGTTCTTATACTCAAAATACAATTTTAATTAAAAATCAATCAGCAAGACTAAAGCCCTAAACTAATTCTGATACTGTAAGTTCTTAAATTTAATAAATTTAAGCTAATACTGTTTTATCAAGATAGGTAATTAACAAGGTATACTAGTTGCCCTTTGATGATAGCAAGTTCTAGAGAGATTCCACAAGGATCCAAGTCACACACCATTTAATGTTATGCTTTGTGATTTTATACAGTGTTTCAGGAGAGATGATAATGGTGTTATTTTTGCAGATGATATTTCCATTTAGAGACAAAGAAGTAATCTTTGTTTTGCATGCCACATTCTTCAAAAGACTTTGGTCTTAATGCAAACCTGGACTGCTCCATATGGATTTTCTTTCTCAGCACTGAAACATAATGATATGTATATTAGACATATCAAACATGTTGACATATTGAAACTTCATATTAAGAAAATGGATATTTCCTTAGTGGCAGAAAGCATTGGGCTCAGAAACTCCACATTCTCTCTGTAATTGAAACTTGTCTGAAACTTATTAATTTTATTATGGCTGTCTTTGCTACATCATGGAGAGTGGCCAACATACTCTTATGTTATTATACCATGTTTTAATTTGTTCCAAATTGGATCATGGCTGCACTCTAAGATTCAGTAACTTTAGATGTGCTTCAGAAACAAGATGTCTTTGAAAATAAGGACTTACATAGTTGGCTGGGAACTATGGCATGTACTCCTTCCTCTGCTTTACAAATTTTAGCTTCTGTATTTTCCACGTCAACATGGAATTAAATATGTCCAACATTCTAACACTTTTGTTCTTTCATTTCTTGATAAACTTTCCCATCTTTATCACTATAATCTTTATCTTATTTCTCTCATATGTGCTGGCATATTTTTCTTCTTCTTTCTTTAATTTTCTTCTTGTTAGGACCTTTAGTTATATGAGGTCTCACTTACTTCATGGGTTCTAAGCAAATTATTGTTCTTACTTGAGAATATATATATACAGGTGGTTCATAAGACTTTTTCACTGGATATACAGCTTGTGCTATACTTATGTCTAAAATTTCAACTTATTGTCTCACAAATCACACTGGTAATTTCGTTGCTGAACTTTTGGCTGTTGTTAACATTCTCTTAGTTAGTTAAAGCTCTGATTTTACATTCTCATATTGTTATTTTTTCCCTCACTCTTTAAGTTACAGTTTAAGCAATCGTGTTACGTTATACTCATACAGAAGCTGTAACAACTCTTAATTACTATGGAATATTGTGTTTTTTGTAACTGTTTCACCTTCTGATGAAAGAATTGAGAGTTTGGATAATTGGTCATGTGGGTAACCCTGAAATTTGTACATTTCTTGAGGTACACATGACTACTAGGATTTAAGAGATCCCCCCCCCCCCAAAAAAAAAAGGGAGAAAGGCATTTTTTCTGGAGCCAAGTTAGATATGTATTGTCCGTGCTATTTAGAATAGTATGCACATTGCAGCAACGCTGGGTATCTTTAACAATGGAAATCACGAAATATTAATAAAGAATAATATGTCCTGAATCAATATATTATTAGTACTGGTACTACTACCATTATACTACTACAGTCTGCATTTTTTTTTTAACTGTCAGTTAGCATCAGTATATTAACTTAAACTACATTAAGTTATTATAGCTAAAGTTATGTTGTTATCATTAAGGTTTTTTAAACTACGACGCTGAACTCACCTGCAGAAACCACATTAAATGATGAAGTTTTCCATCTGGGATAAGAACATTACTGTTGGCAATGCCTCGCTGTTTTAGAGTATTAACAAAATTGTCATAATTTTTAACGTATACAAGATCTTGAAATCTTGCAAAAAGTGAAGAAATCGCAATAAATACGATAAATAAAAGCACAGCTACTCGTGGAACCCCCATATCATGACCGGTTTTGTTGATTACTGGATTGTTACATATGATTTACTGTTTAGCCACTAGGAGGCGAATATGAATAAGCTGAGAGCACATAGACATAGAGGTAGTATTGTTTGTTTGAAGTTAAGCGCAAAGCTACACAATGGCTATCTGTGCTCTGCCCACCATGGGTATCGAAACACGGTTTCTAGTGGTATAAGTCCGCAATCATACCGCTGTGCCATTGGGGGCAGTTAGTATTGTTTGTTGTTGTGTTTTTTTTTCGTGCAAAGCTATATAACAGGATATCTGCGTTCTGTCCACCGCAGGAAGTCTAACCCCTTATTTTAGTGTTCTAAGTCCGTAAACTTACCTAGAGTTAGTCAATTTTTTACTAAATTTCTGATATATTAAGATAGGTGTTTATGTTTATAACATAGGAATGGTTTGATTGTTTGTAGTTAAGCGCAAAGCTACACAACTGACAACCTGTGCTGTGCCAATCACGGGTATCAAAACCAGATTTTTAGCGTTTTAAGCCTTCAGATTTAGCGCTGTGCCACTGGGAGGCCACAGGAACGGGGAAGAAATGGAAAGGAATAAGAATTTGTATTTACGGCAAAGTTACTAAGATTGCTACTGTCTCTAATTTTAAATTACTGATCAGAGAGAACACAATTAATCGGTGAGCTGCACACTACCACCCACAATCTACACTAAGGGGTTGACTGTCACTCTTATTATGCACCCACGGCTGAAAGGAATGATAATATATTGTGGTATCTCACGGATTCGAACTAAGTCACCAGCTCCAAAATCCAAAACTCTACCACCTGGCTAACCGGCGCTCCCAAAGGTTACAAGCTTCGCGATATGGGGCCTCATGACAGTGGTAAGTTTACACACTTACAGTGCTAAAATACGGAGTTAGAATCCCCACGGTCGACACAGGAGATAGCCCAACTTAGCTTGCTCTAAAACAACCATAATCGAATTCCAGAGTTCTACCATGATTTTCGAACAATCAAACTAATATAAATGAATTAATTTTGAAATCAAAAATATTAAAATCTAAGGCAAATATGAAAACAAAACTTCGTAAATAATACACTTTAGTAATAATTTAAATAAAGAAAGTGTGGTTGTTTTAGTGCAAAGCTGCACAGAAACAGGATGGCTATCTGTATTATGTCCATCGTGTATGTCAAACTTCAAATTTTAGCATGATGAGAAAAATGCGAAAAAAATTTTTTTTACTAAGATTCAGATCTGTTTTGGAAATTATTGAAATATAGATTTTGTCGACATTTTAGCGTTAGAGTTTTCACACAGATTTGATGAGAATTTGTGAAGATTTCATTTAGCTCTTGTGTTATTTTGGTATGTTTAGTTTAACATAGTGGATTGTTTTAAATTTATTTTAACTTCCTCTTTGTGTAGCTTACAGAGAGGCTCACATTGGAAGTTGAGAGAAACATTAAAGGTTCTTTTTCACATTCTTCACTGATTCAATACATCCATAAAGACTCTTGCCCTCGTATAGTTTGTATCAGTATATTTTATATCGTTTGTGTTTATCTTAATAAAGATTGTTGTGCATTTTTGTACTGTCTATTTTGTTGTTGTTGATAGACTCAATCAAAGATCAGAAAGTAAATGGGCCCATCTTTCATAATATTTTTACGTTCCCGTTTGTTAATTAACTTCCCGTAACTTCGTTCCGACGAAACTTTAGCGACACAAGTATTTACTTAATAAAACTGGTTTATTCTTTCCGAACATGACTTTACGATACACTTGTTTTCAACAATCGCGCTAAAACAAACGCTATATCAACGAACCTTAACTTCAACAATACGTCTCTCTCTGACTGCAGTTCAATTACTCATTACCTACACACACATTACTATTCCGTCACGTTGTCACCCTCTTTTATATACCAGACAAATATATATCTAGTAAATGCTAGGGCATTCACGAGGGAACAAGATACTTCTAGAAAATAGGTGGCACCACACCAGTCACGTGACCTCGTCGACGCAACACTGCCCCCTCCTTAGTATTGTTCGTCCCGAACAACAGCCACATACAATAAACCAATAACAATTAACAATAACTTAATTAAATGTACAGAATTACAAACACAAAATTACAATTCAACAAAGTCTCTTAATTTTACGGTACGTATCTTCTTCCGTACTGGTCTCCGTCTCGTTGGCTTCTGCTTCATGTGGGGTTCATCTGCTTCATCAGTAAATGTCCTATGGATGAAGCTCTTGATGAAGTTAATACCACTGATGATGTTACCGATGTTTCCCTTCTCAAAACTGAGTAGAGTTTCCTCTTCGACGGTGGCCTCTTCAGGTGGCACGTCTTCAGCAGCGTCTTTTGTTCTGTTGTCCACTTCGTCCCAACTGAAATATCCTGGACCGTGATAATGCCAAAGCCTGTTGGCATGCACCACTTTTGGTTTACCTCGCCGACCACATTTTTATCCGGAAAGTCACGTCTGAGAGACGATCCACTATGTCATATGGGCCTTCCCATGGAGAAGACAACTTAGGAGACTTCCCTTTGGTCTTCCTGGGATTATACAACCACACCTTGCCTCCTGGTTCAAAGCTGACTTCAGTAGATCTATTATCATAAGCCAACTCCATCGAATAAGCAAACGTTTTCAAGTTTGAACGCACTTGACATATTCACAAGCAACTCTTCATAAGGTGGGCGTCCCTTATGCTTGGGTCCCCTTTT
>NW_013668536.1:42437-47290 GCF_000517525.1 Limulus polyphemus | reverse complement strand
AAAAAAGTACAGCTACTATATCATTTCTTTAATTAATAAAAGTACAGCTAGTATATCACTCCTTTATTTAATAAAAGTACAACTACTATATCATTCCTTTAATTAATAAAAGTACAGCTAGTATATCACTCCTTTATTTAATAAAAGTACAACTACTATATCACTTCTTTAATTAATAAAAGAACAGTTATGATATGATTCCTTTAATTAATAAAAGTATGGCTACTATATCATTCCGCTATTTAATATAAGTACAGCTATTATATCGTTACTTTCTTGAATATATTTTTGTAAAGTAACGTTCATTGTATACCTCACGATAAATTGATAAAGAATACGAGAATTTTTCTATCTATAGAGAACTTTTATTACTTTTCTAACTATACAGAATTATTATTATTTTTAAGTGTACAGAATTATTGTTGTTTTTAAGTGTACAGAATTATTGTTGTTTTTAAGTGTACAGAATTATTGTTGTTTTTAAGTGTACAGAATTATTGTTATTTTTCGAAATGCCTCCCAGTCTGCGGACTTATAACGCTAGAAACCGGGTTTCGACACCCGTGGTGGGCAGAGCACAGATTGCCCATTGTGTAGTTTTGTGCATAAATTCAAACACACAAACAAACAAATTTTTTGAAATAGGAATATTTATATTTTTCTAACTATGAAGGACTATTGTTATTCTATTTATACAGAACTATTTTTTTATTCTGTACAGAAACATTCTTTTAACAATATAGAACTGTTTTTCTTTTCTAACTGTCCATAAATGATATTATATTTCTAACAATACAGAAGTATTATTTTTTTATTATCACTCAGCAATGTACAAGTGATTTGAGTAAATGTAGATACTATATATATTTTTTTTTAATTTACAGGATACCTGTTGGAGATCCATGAAAAAGGATGTCAAGAAGAAGAAGTGTTTCCGTTTTATTAATAGAGTTACGTCGTTAAACATGGCAGACCTAAAGGGAAACTTGATGAATCCTGTTATTGAAATTTTTATTTTCTTGCTGGTGTGTGAAACAGTGTCACTAAAACAGTCCGATGTTCCATGTCCAACTGCCTGTAAGTGTGGTCAACATTATTCCGATATCCTGAAAGCTCGGCTTCTAACGGTTAACTGTTCGTACCGAAGCTTCAATAATGCACCTCTAAGCATTCCTTCCAAGACACAGTCGTTGATTTTGTCTGGGAATCGATATCCCGATCTCTTCAACAAACTCTCTCCTCTTCCCCATCTCCAGGAACTTGACTTGTCAAGTAATGCCATAAAACGTCTTGGCAGAGGAACTATCTTCCAGAACTTTGCAAGGTTAAAATTTTTGAACCTTTCTAATAACACATTTAAAACCCTCTTCAATGGCGTTTTTCGCGGTATTCATAAATTGGAAGGGCTTACGATTGCCGATGGAAACCTGAAATTCATCGATGAACGTGTATTTGAGGGAATGAGTAGTCTACGATATTTGAACTTAAAGAACAACAAGATTCACTCTATTCCTCCAGAATGGTTTTATGACATGACTAGTCTCGAGTCTTTAGAGATAGATTACAATGAAGTTTCTTACTTAAGTAGTAGCGTTTTCTCGTCACTTTCTAATTTACTTAATCTGTCCATTTCACACAACCGAATCCGTGGAATGAGTGATAATTCTTTTGAAGGTCTTCATAAACTCAAGAACATTTTCTTGAATAACAATCATATTCAACACGTTCCGACAGTCCCCGTCCAGTCATTAAAAAAACTCAACTTGTTGAATCTCGATCACAATCCCATTTCCCAACTCTACACGAGAGACTTTGTTCATTTGCCCATCGTGGAACTTCATCTTTCAAACAGCTCTTCGTTATCCTTTATCGATAAAGGTGCTTTTTGGGATTTACCATATCTCGAATCAGTTCATCTCACTGATAACCAACATCTGCAGTTCATTGACCCAGAGGCTTTTATCAAAGTACCTAATCTTCGCACGTTGACTTTGGTCAATAACAACATCCCCGCCATTAGCCAAGATATTGTGAAGCACAGGACAAACGTGTTCATAAGTCTACGCGGGAATCCACTCCTCTGTGACTGTAATATACGATGGATTAGAGAAGCGCTTGATAATTCTTCAATCGCCTTATTTAGAGAATCCAACCGGTTACTTTGTGATCGGCCAGCAGAAGTTAGCAACATGTACCTTCGGGATTTAGATGTAGAAAACATTTCCACACAGTGTGCACCTGTCCTCGCGGGACCAGTGAATCAAACAGTCGAGAAGACCGTCGGAGACTTTCACATCTTCGAATGTAGAGCTTTCGGGAACCCTCCACCGGATGTATACTGGATTCTACCATCAGGTAGAACCCTGAACGGTACCACAAATGATGTTCACATTCAAATGAAACAACCAGAAAGTTTTGTGATTTTCCATCTGAAGCCTAACGACTCGGGCTTGTATTTATGCGTAGCCGAAAATGTACTTGGGCAGACCATCGGGGTTATACGCCTCCTAGTAGACAGTATCGACATTAACATCTTTCCACAGAGAGTGTCATCCACTTTTGTTACTGTAGTTTGGAATGGGACGGCGAGAAACACGTTTCCAGAATACAACTTGCTCTATCGTATTGAAGGTGGGAAAACTGACAGATACGAGACAGTTACTGTCAGCTATATCTTTCGTTCGTATACAATTAATAACCTTGAGCCCGAAACCACGTACAAAATCTGCATCGCAGTTAAAGATGATGAAACAAAGTATCTACAGCTATCTTGTACGCAAGTCAAGACCCAAGATGCTAGTTTCATCATGCAAGGAATCCAGACAACAAGTAACGTTGCCATTGCCGTCGTTCTTGGCATCATAGCAGGAATGATGGTCGTCATCTGTTTCCTGTCGGTGGTTACACGGAAGTACCGACAGAGACATTCCGAGACCCCACAGAAGTCCCTCATCAGTAACATGGCTCATGGCGTTCCTCCGGAAAACGTCAGTAGCCTAATCGTGACACGAACCGAACAAGATTAGTTCCTCAGAGTCAGGGCAAGTAAAGAAACGGTATTAATTCCCGAAGAGTCAGAGAATGGAACAACCAATGTGTTTGTCTGAATGTTCTTAAAACACATGGGAAACACAACTTTATGTTAATGCAAGCCGGTTTGAAGAACAAACTAAAACACTGACGTGAAACAACCGGTTTCATCTTTACATGAAATAAAATATCATGATTTCGTAATAAAGTTTGAGTAAACCGGCATCAGTAACAAACTATAAAACTGTCGTGAAACAACCGGTTTCAACTGGTTAAAATACGGTTTCAAGGTGTTTATTGAGGTGTAATTTAACTACTCTACGTAATTTTGAAGTTAAACTATTATGATTATATTTTTTCATAAGTTAGGAGTTGGAAAATGTCATCTTTATTATTTCAGAGTTTATATGTATTGCGGCTAGAGGGCGCGATTGAAGTTATTTTCTGTTGTCTCAGGCAGAATCTACATGTTTTTTTTATGAAGATTAAACATTCTTCGCGGTCAAGTAATGACAGTGGATATATAATATGTTACGAAAACATCACTCGCAATTCTAATTTATAAAAGTAATAAAACTTCATATTTAACAAACAAAGTACGTAACACTAGTCTCGATCTTACTATCATTTCTAGATGCTTTGTTGTCTAATTTAAAAAGTTCTAATCCTATTGTTTTAGGAACCGCCAACATATCAAATAACAAATAAAAGTCACAGTTGAACATCAATGCATATAATACCAGATTTCCTTTTGTAACTTTTTGAGTTATTATTTCAATGAAGAGCAACATTTTAAAAGAAGGACTTTCTTTCTTTAACGGTAGACTAACATTTTAATACTTTATAAGTAAACAAAATATAAATGATCAACTATTAATATGGGTAAAACATTAGTAGTTGTTCCTGCTCCTGTTTTTATGTATCATAAAATTATGAAATAAAATGATTCAAAATAAATATTCCAGCCTGCATAATGGAACGTTTTAAAAAGGGACATTTAGTTTGAAATATTTGAAAATAAACTTTAAATAACGGGTTCTTCTTAATATCAGAAACTTTAAATAACGTCGGGTTCTTCTTAATATCAGAAACTTTAAATAACGGGTTTTTCTTAATATCAGAAACTTTAGATAACTGGTTCTTCTTAATATCAGAAACTTTAAATAACGGGTTCTTCTTAATATCAGAAACTTTAAATAACGGGTTCTTCTTAATATCAGAAACTTTAAATAACGGGTTCTTCTTAATATCAGAAACTTTAGATAACTGGTTCTTCTTAATATCAGAAACTTTAGATAACGGGTTCTTCTTAATATCAGAAACTTTAAATAACGGGTTCTTCTTAATATCAGAAACTTTAGATAACGGGTTCTTCTTAATATCAGAAACTTTAAATAACGGGTTCTTCTTAATATCAGAAACTTTAGATAACAGGTTCTCTGTCTGTAGAAGTCATCTTCAATATGTTGAAGCTACTGTCTATAGAAATGATCTGCAATATGTTGAAGCTACTGTCTATAGAAGTCATCTTCAATATGTTGAAGCTACTGTCTATAGAAGTCATCTTCAATATGTTGAAGCTACTGTCTATAGAAATGATCTGCAATATGTTGAAGCTACTGTCTATAGAAGTCATCTTCAATATGTTGAAGCTACTGTCTATAGAAGTCATCTTCAATATGTTGAAGCTACTGTCTGTAGAATTCATCTTCAATATGTTGAAGCTACTGTTTATAGAAGTCATCTTCAATATTTTGAAGCTGCTGTCTATAGAAGTCATCTTCAATATGTTGAAGCTACTGTCTATAGAAGTCATCTTCAAT
>NW_013668536.1:34559-41437 GCF_000517525.1 Limulus polyphemus | reverse complement strand
ATCTTATTGTTTTAACCAAAGCATATTTTGTCTTATAGTCCTGTTCTCAGATCTTATTGTTTTAACCAAAGCATATTTTGTCTTATAGTCCTGTTCTCAGATCTTATTGTTTTAACCAAAGCATGCTTTGTCTTATTGTTCTTCCCGCAAGAACTTATTATTTTCCCCCAAAATTGTTTGAGTTCCCATGCTGGCTCAAGAACTTATTATTTTCCCCCAAAATTGTTTGAGTTCCCATGCTGGCTCAAGATCTTATTGCTTTTACCCAAAGACCCGTCATGCACCAGAGAACTTATTGTTAACATTTAGTTTTGAAAGGAACAATTACATATAACACACCACTGGATTGTTTTTATTTTTCTTAGCAGACTGGTGTAAGAGTTACTTTATTGTTTTAAAGGGTTATATCATTCACTGCTCTGCAGGGTTCTCTGAAAAATGATTTTACTGTTTAAGTTTTATGAGTTTTTACATCATTTTAAATGCCTCGACTAGAGTCTGACTAAATCGACCAAGCTGATCTGTTACGTCTCACTAAATTAGTATAGTCCAAGTCTTTACATCTGAAAAAGTTTTCATACAACTAGAGTCCAAACGTCTGACTAAGTTGATACAGTTAAAGTCCTAAAGTCTGACTATATTGATACAGTTAGAGTCCTAAAGTCTGACTAAGTTGATACAGTTAGAGTCCTAAAGTCTGACTAAGTTGATACAGTTAGAGTCCGAAAGTCTGGCAATGTCGATACAGCGAGATTCCTAACGCCTGGTATACTTAGAAAACTAGGCATGTGTTATATATCCTGCATAGCTGTCTGCGCTGAGAACCAGGCTTGTGTTATTCATCTTACATAGCTGTGTACTCTGAGAACCAGGCTTGTGATATACATTCTGCATGGCTGTCTGTTCTGATAACCAGGCTTGTGGTATATCTCCTACATAACTGTCTTCTCCGAGAACCAGGCTTGTGTTATACATCCTGCATGGCTGTCTGCTCTGAGAACTAAGCTTGTTTTATACATCCTACATAGCTGTCTGCTCTTAGAAACAGGCTTGTTTTATTCTTCCTACATAGCTGTGTACTCTGAGAACCAGGCTTGTGATATACATTCTGCATGGCTGTCTGTTCTGAGAACCAGGCTTGTGTTATACATCCTGCATGGCTGTCTGCTCTGAGAACTAAGCTTGTTTTATACATCCTACATAGCTGTCTGCTCTTAGAAACAGGCTTGTGTTATACATCCTGCTTCTTAGAAAATGTTATCTAATTGTAGGTCATACACGTAATTGGTTGTAGAGAGAGTGTGCGATAACACAGCTACTAAGCTGCTATACCACAAGATAGTTCTGTTTTGATGTAACTTTAATATGGAAGCATAGATATATTTTGTCAAAACTATAATGTTTTAACAGAAATACCTCTGGTATAGTATTAACACTATTGTTGAAATTCATTAATTTCACAGTGACACGTATTTTGTCATAGTTATCGTATTATTATAGAAATGCCTCTGGTATAGTATTAACACTATTGTTGAAATTCATTAATTTCACAGTGACACGTATTTTGTCATAGTTATCGTATTATTATTATTATAGAAATACCTCTGGTATAGTATTAACACTATTGTTGAAATTCATTAATTTCACAGTGACACGTATTTTGTCATAGTTATCGTATTATTATAGAAATACCTCTGGTATAGTATTAACACTATTGTTGAAATTCATTAATTTCACAGTGACACGTATTTTGTCATAGTTATCGTATTATTATAGAAATACCTCTGGTATAGTATTAACACCATTGTTGAAATTCATTAATTTGACAGTGAAATATATTTTGTTACATTTCTCGTGTTATTAGAGAAATACCTCACGTACTTGTAAAAAATACTACTAATATTACAGAGTATTATCAGAATATAAGCACATATTCTCAGTATGTATGATAATAATATTGATGATGACAAAGGTACTTAGACAAAAACATTTCAGTTGTTTTGAAAACTGTAACTCTAGAGCATAGATCACTTCAGTTAGGTTTAAATGTATATATAGAACACAGAACACTTCAGTTAGGTTTAAAGTTGTTGTAGCAACAACAAATGCCTGTTTAAAACCAGAACCAGTTTAAATTATCTGTTGTAAATTTGTTTGTTGTAAAGCACAAATCCACACAATGAATAATCTGTAGTCTGTCCACCGCATGTATCGAAACCCGATTTTTAGAGTTATAAGTCCTTGGACTTACAGCTGAATCACAAGAAGGCATCTGTTTGTTTTAAATATACATTTCTAACAACCAAACCATTAAGTTAACACCCTTTTAACTTCGATGTGACTTTATAAGACACAAATTATTTTAATTAAACCAAATACGGGTTATAAAAATCGAAGCTGCATTAACCATTAACATGTATTTGTTTTAAATACAGGTGTTGCCAGTCACGAAAAATGAAAATATCGAGCAGACACGTTTTTCCTAGGGTGGCACCAAATGGCTTTCCTTTACACATTAGATAAATTACTGGTGTTAAGCAAATCGATTTTAGAGATTCTGTATCAAGTGTGTGGTAACAAAAACTAGGAAGGATCCACAAACCCTTGAAAGCAAGAAGAAAGGGCAGAGAAAACTCCAGTGCTGGTGTGAATCGATCCACGTGTAAAGAGATAATCCACACTTTGTTAGCTATAACCCGCAATCTGTGACATGATGTTGTATCGATCGTGTTTCTTCAAGAAACTTTATTTCATCTTTTTTAAAACAAGTTATGTTATGTTTTAGGACACACTTTTATGTTATAGTGAAACAATTACTTCAAGTTATTTACCAAACTACCAATATTAAAAATGATTCTATTTTAAACGGTTTTTTGTACCAACATTTTTATGTTTAAACTGTTTAACAGTATTACCTAGATAGTGGTATTACTTCAAGTTATTTACCAAACTACCAATATTAAAAATGATTCTATTTTAAACGTTATTTTGTACCAAAATTTTTATGTTTAAACTGTTTAACTTTATTACCTAGATAGTGGTATTACTTCAAGTTATTTACCAAACTACCAATATTTAGAATGATTCTATTTTATACTTGAAGTAATACCACTATCTAGGTAATACAGTTAAACAGTTTAAACATAAAAATGTTGGTACAAAATAACTTGTTAGTTCTTTTAAAACCCAGGTTTTCTGTTCTACCAGATAATGGAGAGATTATCTTTTGTCTAAATCTTTCATGTTTCCAATAAGAAAACTGAAACTGTAAATTTTTGTTTTAATAAGTAGTGTAGTTAATACGACTAAAGAGAAAAACAAGCAAATTTGTTTATTGTAATCCACGTTCGTCTGAAAGGATTATAGCTTTTAGTTTTATATTCGTTTAACAATCCAACTTACTAAAAGCAATATGAAAGTTTATGTTTTCTCCGCTAACGTAACTTAACAAATGGTTCTTGTTGAATGTGAGTAGGAAAATCTGCTCAAAGCTACTGACAAAAGAAACTTGAAGCATTTTAAAGAGTTATATGAGTACTATACGAAACACCTTATTTCTACAGTATAATACACAGTTTAGGTAAAACAGAAAACCTGGGTTTTAAAAGAACTAACCAGTAGAAATAAGGTGTTTCGTATAGTACTAGTACAATACACAGTTTAGCAAGCTACTTTACTTTAGTCTAGAAAATATTTTTCGTCAGAACAAACTTTTCACTTAAACTTTTTATTTTTGTTTTTTTTTCAAAAAGTCTCTTTCGATCTTATTAATTAAAAATCTAGTTGTAAATTTTTAATGAACTTACGACAAGAAAGTCAAGTAATCAATGAAACTATTAAACAACCTTAATTCATGCATCTACATTTTTTTCTACTTTCCCTGAGTGTTCAAAAACTCAAGAACCATCATCACATCAGTTGGATGCTTTTTAGATAAAATGTTCGATTGTGGTCACTACAAAAGAATATATCTCATGAGAGAAATAACAAATATATTATAATTTGTATACGTAGATTCTTTTACGAAAACCAACATTTCCCACTAGGGGGCGGTAAATATGCACTAATCACCACCAACACTTTGAATACCCTAAACTGTTATTATCTGTTTGAGTTGTTTAATTAACTTGAGTAAAAGAATCCCAAACATGTACACATTTTTTTGTTGTTTTTTATTTCTGAAGTGGCATAGCTTATCACAGTATTGCTGTTTACGGAATAAAATTTAATTTACGATTTGGATGATCAGGCTCAGACACTCGAACTTGTAGTCGCTTGTATTTAGAAATAGAAAATTAAACAATGAACCCTAAACAATATATTGTAGTGTTTGTCTTAACGTCATTATAGTAGAGTGACATAGGTTGACAATGAACCCTAAACAATATATTGTAGTGTTTGTCTTAACGTCATTATAGTAGAGTGACATAGGTTAACAATGAACCCTAAACAATATATTGTAGTGTTTATCTTAACGCCATTATAGTAGAGTGACATAGGTTAACAATGAACCCTAAACAATCGTATTGTAGTGTTTGTCTTAGCGTCATTATAGTAGAGTGACATAGGTTAACAATGAACCCTAAACAACGTATTGTAGTGTTTGTCTTAACGTCATTATAGTAGAGTGACATAGGTTCACAATGAACCCTAAACAATGTATTGTAGTGTTTGTCTTCACGTCATTATAGTAGAGTGACATAGGTTCACAATGAACACTTATCTTCGTTTTCATATATTAACGAAATGTAACGTTAAGTGACCTTAGCAACTAGATTGTTATCTTGGTTTTCATATATTAACGAAATGTAACGTTAAGTGACCTTAGCAACTAGATTGTTATCTTGGTTTCCATATATTAACGAAATGTAACGTTAAGTGACCTTAGCAACTAGATTGTTATCTTGGTTTCCATATATTAACGAAATGTAACGTTAAATGACCTTAGCAACTAGATTGTTATCTTGGTTTCCATATATTAACGAAATGTAACGTTAAGTGACCTTAGCAACTAGATTGTTATCTTGGTTTCCATATATTAACGAAATGTAACGTTAAATGACCTTAGCAACTAGATTGTTATCTTCGATAGATTACCACTGTCTCCCGTTGTCCTCAGTTCGTCATAGAGGGCTCACGATCTTAAGACTAACATGTCGTTACTTAAAACGTATGAAGAATAAATGTACAACACTACGAGTGGATCCAGTTTTCAAGTTGTACATGTGATAGCAAAAAGTGTCATGCGCATGCGCCTGATATCCTGAATTAAAAATATTTTGCAACTGTTATTACAAAGGATTAAAAATATCATAGTTGTTGTGGTTTGTTTGTTTTTAATTATGCACCAAGCTACACAAGGGCTATTTGTGCTCTGCCCCACGGGTATCGAAACCCGGTTTCTAGCGTTGTAAGTCCACAGACATACCACTGTGCCACTGGGGGGCAGTTGTTGTGGTGGTTTGAAGTTAAGCACAAAGCTACCGAATGGGCTATCTGTTCTCTGCCCACCACGGGTATCGAAACTCGGTTTCTAGAGTCGTTATTAACGTATGCGGTTTTATTATTTACTGGTTAAAACGAGAAAGAATCATAGTCGATATTACAGAGCGTGGCCCAGTGTTAGTGATGGACTAACCGTGGATCTCCTGGTTTTCAAGTTCGCGTCCCGCCACCGATAAATAAACCGGTCTCATTTTGGGCCCTTGGATGTTTTATAAGGGTGAGCGTTAAGTGTCAGTATTTGGTCAGAGAATTACAGCCCATGTTGACCAGTTATCTTCTTTGTACGAATATCTGAAAACAAACAAACATATTTAGTAAATTATTAGTTAAAGGTCGTATTTGTAATAGTGGAGATATTGTGTTAGTTACTGACAAACATTTTGGGATAATATTAGGTAAATTATTAGTTAAAGGTCGTATTTATAAAAGTAGAGATATTGTGTTAGTTACTGACAAACATTATGGGATAAATTATTAGTTAAACGTGAATGGTAAATTACGATGTAATAATTTATAGTGAGTAAATTAAAACAGTTTTTATTATTAAGTACAAAAACGAGTTATTTAGTATACAAACACGACAGTTCGGCTCTATTCATTCTTCCATTATCCTTACACGTTTCTTTTCATTCCTTTTTTAAACATTGTGTTAAGAGAGGTGCTTTTAAAAAGCTCCATCTACCAGTAAGTTTAAGAAAAAAGAAAAACCAAATACTTGCAGTTCTCCTTTCCTTGTTGGTGATTGGTAGCTGGTATCAGTGCTATGACAACTAACAGTAACGGTAGCTGGTATCAGTGCTATGACAACTAACAGTAACGGTCTTGTCTTTAATGATGCGAACAATGTCTGTACGTATGTCAAGAAAGACATTTTATTTTAAAAAGTACTGATCTTTTTAATGGACTTTCTGCCAACTCATTGCTTTCTGACCTTTACTCTTTGACCCTTAAGCCTCAGAGGACGTGTTTTATTACTTTACTGACGTAATATTCGAACACTAATGTTTTGCTTCACTCCAATTCATAGAACACGCTCTACGTATATCTACGTCCTTTTTAAAGCAACTAGATTAATAAATAAAACAATTCATAGAACACGCTCTACGTATATCAACGTTCTTTTTAAAGCAACTAAATTAATAAATAAAACAATTCATAGAACACGCTCTACGTATATCTACGTTCTTTTTAAAGTAACTAGATTAATAAATAAAACAATTCATAGAACACGCTCTACGTATATCTACGTTCTTTTTAAAGCAACTAAATTACTAAATAAAACAATTCATAGAACACGCTCTACGTATATCTACGTTCTTTTTAAACCAACTAGACTACTAAATAAAACAATTCATAGAACACGCTCTACGTAT
>NW_013668536.1:32898-33840 GCF_000517525.1 Limulus polyphemus | reverse complement strand
TAGGACTATTTAATAACTTCCTTCAACACAGAACTACACGTATCCTGTTCTGTTTAGGACTATTTAATAACTTCCTTCAACACAGAACTACACGTATCCTGTTCTGTTTAGGACTATTTAATAATCTCCTTTAACACCTTCTACACGTATCCTGTTATGTTTAGGACTATTTAATAATCTCCTTTAACACCTTCTACACGTATCCTGTTCTGTTTAGGACTATTTAATAACTTCCTTCAACACCCTCTACACGGTTAAGACAAGTATACAATTTTTCGTTCTGTTTTTAATATGTCTGGCCAGACGCTATTAGGTTGATATTTTGTTGCTGTAAAGTAATGTCAGCTTGATAGATCATCAAGTTGTCCTTTGCTCTAAGTGGTTGCAGAGATTCCGTTGGCGACCAGACCAACTTCTAGTTCAGTGCCTGGTTGCTTTTGATGGAAGTTACTCATCCAACCAGAACCTCGTCGATCATTCATAAACAGTCACTTAAAGGAGTAAAGTCTTAATAGTATTTAGTTTTTCACAGTTTCACATTTATCATCATTTATCGATGTGACCAGAACCAAAAGAAAGCGATACCGAAATTTCCTGTTTTTATATTTTAGTTTTGCTAATAGTTTTATTCTTTGAAAAAGGAAAAGTAATAGAAACGCTCTCGTCTATTTAGTTGGTAGAAATGTAATAATAAATTATCAATACTGCTTTGTAATTAAAAAAGCCAACATTCGCGGGCGAATGCAACATGTCTTCGCCACGCAGTTCCAACATAACCAATTTGTAAAAAAACGCAGAAAAATTGAAGACTGTCTATATGACTGCTTGGAACCTGCACGAAGGTTTCTTTGATCCAAATCCCATGTACGATGGTAGACATACAAATGTAAGTTGGTTGACATACACATGTAAGTTGGTTGACATACACATGTAAGTTGGTTG
>NW_013668536.1:28795-32062 GCF_000517525.1 Limulus polyphemus | reverse complement strand
GTTCTCTTCCTTTCATCTGTGACACATACAATAAGAACCAACCAGTAGAGGAAGATTGGTTCTCTTCCTTTCATCTGTGACACATACAATAAGAACCAACCAGTAGAGGAAGATTGGTTCTCTTCCTTTCATCTGTGACACATACAATAAGAACCAACCAGTAGACGAAGATTGGTTCTCTTCCTTTCATCTGTGACACATACAATAAGAACCAACCAGTAGAGGAAGATTGGTTCTCTTCCTTTCATCTGTGACACATACAATAAGAACCAACCAGTAGACGAAGATTGGTTCTCTTCCTTTCATCTGTGACACATACAATAAGAACCAACCAGTAGAGGAAGATTGGTTCTCTTCCTTTCTCTTGAAATGGTATTAACTACCTTAACGAAGACGTCGTTTTGCCGACTCTGAAATAATTACCTTGAAATTGAAACTACATTCATATTGGATCCACAGTTGAATTATGGACACAAAATAAAGGTATTTCGTCATCATATTTTCAAGACATAACTACAAGTCTCACATATGATTCCATAATTTGTATATCCAGCCTGAGAGACTATGTCGAGTTTCTTTTCTCTTGCGAGTGTACGTTACGTCACACAAAACTAAGTTTGTGTACCAAACTTTCCTCTTTAATTTGTAATATCTCAAAAAAATTACTGAAAAAAAGTAGGAACGCCAACTTTTTAATCAAATATTTGGTCTTAATTTTCATACAACGAAAAACTTTAAAATCCTGTAATTCTTTTTGATATTTAGGATCGAGCTTATTACGTACAATAACAGAACCAACAAAAGATCTATTGATTTTTTTATTACAAGCTTATATTTCTATATGTTCGAGATATCAAGCTATCGGTATGACACTAATGACGTCAAACAAGTGATATGACATTAACGGTATCACACTAAAGACAAAAACATTTTATTTTTCGTGTCATAAATATACAAGAAAATTACAGCAATCAAGAAATACTTATTGGGTTAGACTTAATTATTTAGTCCAATCGAGTTTTATGTCGAAATTCTAAATATTAATTAATAAATAATTCGTGACAATTTCATGAGTTGAAATATAACTTGAGAAAGAGAAACGCTAAGTATTTTATCTACGGTGTTTTGAAATGTCTTTTACTCACACAGTAATCCAATATTTAAAGAGGATTTCACGAATGTGTTACTAATCTATTCTTGTGAATTATTTAGGCAGACGATCTACTAAAATATAAACGTGAAACCCAATCTATCATTCGAGTTGTCATTTTTCATTGAGCTATACCTGTTTCTATGAATTCCACCCTTTAGTATTAACCCAGGACAACTCGAAAGAATTTTAATGTTTCAATTCTATTATTAGTTTAACAGTTAATGTTGTGTGTTTTAGCGCTATGTTGCAACTAGAATTGAATTCAATATTTCAGAAAGGAAAAATAAGTTCAGAGAATCGTCTTTTGTTATTATATCTACACTCAATTAATGTTCACAGAATCAATAGATTAGCCAAGACTTTGTTCTTGTGTGGAGTAAATATTCTTTAGTACAAAAAAGTTAGTTCTTTGTAAAAGAAGCCCTATCTCATTGTGTGATTAAACATGTAATAATTACTAGTACCTATTATTTCGTAAGCTAGTTCTTTCTAAAAGAAGCCCTATCTCATTGTATGATTAAACGTGTAATAATTACTAGTACCTATTATTTCGTAAGTTAGTTCTTTGTAAAAGAAGCCCTATCACATTGTATGATTAAACGTGTAATAATAACTAGTACCAATTATTTCGTTTTAACACCAGCTGACATTGGGAAACAGGGGGGTATAACTGAACTCCTTACAAGCCTTCGCTACCAGAGGGAAAGCAGTAAAACCTGGTTTCGATACCCGTGATAGGCACAGCACAGATAGTGTAGTTTTGTGCTTAAATACAAACAAACAAACTTACTGACCTTCTTAACAAGAAGACCCAAGATTGAATCTTGGCCACTACCACCATAAATAGCCCTTCTGAAAACTTCCCAAAACACGGCAACCGAGGTGTAAGATGTAAAATAGTTAGTAAGTAGTGATAATAATAACAGTTAATTAGTAATCATAGTCTTGATAAAAGTAATGAATTATACAGATAACTAAAGAAACCAAGCTCCACCTGGTGGTTCAGTAGTAAGAAGATAAGTAAACAAAAAATTAAAATGTCTTGTGAAGATTATAATTTTCTTGACGAATACTTTAAAAATATCTTTCCAAATTTACAACAATATTGTACAACAACAATGACTAAAATGAAGTTTGCCACAACAAGCGGAATGTTTCCAGTATTTGTCGGATTATAAAATAAATGCGGCGCACTTTTTCTTCCTGTTCTCGTTTTTTCAAAACTTTAAGTATTTCTCTAACTAACATAAAATTCTGATTCAACTTTTAATTTTCTTATACAAAATTCATTTGTAAAAGTGACACGTAACTTAAGCTTTTATCATCGAGAAAAGGGGATACTAAAGTCGAGCATTAAATTGGGTTATTCGCTCTCATCCATACTAATGCCTTGTTTATTTCCAGTCCTTGTAAAGGCTGGCTATAGTGACGCAGAAAATATTAGCCTTAAGATGATTGGTTGGTAGTTGACACGTGTGTTTTTAAACTCAAGAAAATCTCTACAAAGTGAAAAATTAGGTAAGGAAGAAATAATAACCTTTTGGAAACTTAAAATCTTGTTTTAGATAGCCACTTAGGAATATTTAACAAGTAATTTGGGTGATACTTCGGAACGCTTATTTGATGTGATAACTTTGGCGCTGCCATTTTGTGATAATTTCAATCACGACAGTTGTATCCAGTAGACTTTCTCTTACTACGCATGATACATATAACTAAATTAGTGATCCGTCATAAGATAGATTGTAAAATTTTACACTGTAAAATCCGTTACAATAGATATACACTGAAACACTATGAATCTTGACATTGTGTTGTAAACTGTGAAATCCGTTACTAAATATGCACACTAAAACACTATGAATCTTGACATTGTGTTGTAAACTGTAAAATCCGTTTCTAAATATGTACACTAACACACTATAAATCTTGACATTGTGTTGTAAACTGTAAAATCCGTTTCTAAATATGTACACTAACACACTATAAATCACGACATTGTGTTGTACACTGTAAAATCCGTTACTAAATATGCACACTAAAACACTATAAATCATTACATTGTGTTGTACACTGTAAAATCCGTTACTAAATATGCACACTAAAACACTATA
>NW_013668536.1:25004-28142 GCF_000517525.1 Limulus polyphemus | reverse complement strand
ATTAGATACTGAATACTACATTAAACGTTTACGTACATACATATATAGTTGATTTTTACACTCGAGAATCTTCTACAGCTTTAGAGAACAGACGGGAGTTTTTCAATACATATTTAACAGTATAAGCTGTGTATATTTCTAAATATAAGTTTAATCTAAACAAACGTCGATATTAAAATCAATATATAATAATAAATCCGAATTAAGTTTCGTATTTCTCTTTCAGGTTATAGTTTTATTTTGGTTAAAATTTAAACAAATGTTACAAACAGGTAGTTTATAAACGTCAGCAATAAATATCGTCCTCGTGTTTTAATTTAATCAAATACTATTGGAACATTCCTGCTTTTAGAGGGTCATAATGTTTTGGGAATAATATGGAACATAAAGCAGAATTGTAAGAAAGAAAAAGGACATTTACCAGATGTTTGCTGAATTGAAGAAGAAGTGGATCATAAGAAAATAAACGAAACAGTTAGAAAGTTTTATTGCACAAACTGTATCAAATCGCAGATAGCGATAAGACAGCGGCCATCAGGAACAGAGCTACGATCTGATCCCAAGTGATGGATTACGGGCTTAATTGTCAACACGCTAGGTGTCCGTTTGTGCAGAACTGAACAATTTGTTGGTTTCTGTGTAAAGCCGGTAGGATTATCTCACGGTTATCTGCACACTGGTGAGATCTATAGGGTGTAGCCGTGTGCTACGTCTATGTTTAGATTGAATTATTTCACTTCTTCGATTTTTTTTATTGACAGTCGTCGACTTACTGTATAGCTAATTCTACTTACACAGAATTAAGTGGTCGATTAGGAAATCTCTGCTGAGATATGTGAGTAATACATTCTTTAAGTTATTATACAGTTAAGTTAGATCTAAGAACCCAGTTCCAAGTGTTTTTCAAACACCGTCTGTTATACCTATCATTTAAACGTATTTAACTACAGTTTATACCAGTTAAAAGTTGACGAGTCTTGTATTTTGATGAATATAAGTTATCATTTAAACGTATTTAACTACAGTTTATACCAGTTAAAACTTGATGAGTCCTGTATTTTGATGAATATAAGTTATCATTTAAACGTATTTAACTACAGTTTATACCAGTCAAAACTTGATGAGTCCTGTATTTTGATGAATATAAGTTATCATTTAAACGTATTTAACTACAGTTTATACCAGTTAAAAGTTGGTTAGTCCTGTATTTTGATGAATATAAGTTATCATTTAAACGTATTTAACTACAGTTTATACCAGTTAAAAGTTGGTTAGTCCTGTATTTTGATGAATATAAGTTATCATTTAAACGTATTTAACTACAGTTTATACCAGTTAAAAGTTGGTTAGTCCTGTATTTTGATGAATATAAGTTATCATTTAAACGTATTTAACTACAGTTTATACCAGTTAAAAGTTGATGAGTCTTGTATTTTGATGAATATAAGTTATCATTTAAACGTATTTAACTACAGTTTATACCAGTTAAAACTTGATGAGTCCTGTATTTTGATGAATATAAGTTATCATTTAAACGTATTTTACCGTATGTAAATACAACAATCTCATCACTCCATATTGAAAGCCGTAACAACAATACAATTACTCCATGTCCTTCGTTGAAGGCCGTAACAACAATACAATTACTCCATGTCCTTCGTTGAAGGCCGTAATAACAATACAATTACTCCATGTCCTTCGTTGAAGGCCGTAACAACAATACGATTACTCCATGTCCTTCGTTGAAGGCCGTAACAACAATACGATTACTCCATGTCCTTCGTTGAAGGCCGTAACAACAATACAATTACTCCATTGTCCTTCGTTGAAGGCCGTAACAACAATACAATTACTACATGTCCTTCGTTGAAGGCCGTAACAACAATACAATTACTACATGGCCTTCGTTGAAGGCCGTAACAACAATACAATTACTCCATGTCCTTCGTTGAAGGCCGTAACAACAATACAATTACTCCATGTCCTTCGTTTTACCGTAGAGAACATGACAAAACTTGTGCTATTTTAACTACGAGAAAATAGACGTATTCCTTACTTAATTACAGAACAATATAGTTTTCATTATTACAATAAGACATAAATAAACATGTGACTAAATTAATATCTAGAGAAGAGAGTAAGATACTACCATCATTACTGTGGTTGTTTCTTTTCTATGACAATATCTTATAACAAACATTTAACTCAAGTCTTTAAAACTATCCATAATCCAACCAGCTAATCAAAAAAAGTTTGATAGCGTGCTCAGAAGTTTCACATAACATTATTTGAGGGATTAGTCCATCGGATTAAAATATATATAACCGAGAGCTAAGTGAAGGCTGAAGTCCAAATATTAGCACAGTTTCGATGTCTTTAAACACTCTACGTTATCTCTATATATAATAATTTTCACTATCTAATGGTTTAAACACTCTGCGTTATCTCTATATAATAGTTTTCAGTATCTAATGGTTTAAACACTCTACATCATCTCTCTATATAATAGTATTCACTATCTAATGGTTTAAACACTCTACGTTATCTCTCTATAAAATAGCTTTGTATTGTTACGTAAAACTGAATTGTAGAGAAGCTCTCCACACGCATATATATAAATAACCAACAATGTCATGATTTATAGTGTGTTAGTGTACATATTTAGTAACGGATGTTACAGTGTACAACACAATGCCATGATTTATAGTGTGTTAGTATACATATTTAGTAACGGATTTTACAGTGTACAACACAATGCCATGATTTACAGTGTGTTAGTGTACATATTTAGTAACGGATTTTACAGTGTACAACACAATGCCATGATTTACAGTGTGTTAGTGTACATATTTAGTAACGGATTTTACAGTGTACAACACAATGTCATGATTTATAGTGTGTTAGTATACATATTTAGTAACGGATTTTACAGTGTACAACACAATGCCATGATTTACAGTGTGTTAGTGTACATATTTAGTAACGGATTTTACAGTGTACAACACAATGCTATGATTTATAGTGTGTTAGTGTACATATTTAGTAACGGATTTTACAGTGTACAACACAATGTCATGATTTATAGTGTGTTAGTGTACATATTTAGTAACGGATTTTACAGTGTACAACACAATGTCA
>NW_013668536.1:18447-24123 GCF_000517525.1 Limulus polyphemus | reverse complement strand
CTGTATCTAATGGTTTAAACACTCTACGTCATCTCTCTATATAATAGTTTTCAGTATCTAATGGTTTAAACACTCTACGTCATCTCTCTATATAATAGTTTTCAGTATCTAATGGTTTAAACAGTCTACGTCATCTCTCTATATAATAGTATTCACTATCTAATAGTTTAAACACTCTACATTATTTCTCTATATAATAGTTTTCAGTATCTAATGGTTTAAACACTCTACGTCATCTCTCTATATAATAGTTTTCACTATCTAATGGTTTAAACAGTCTACGTTATCTCTCTGTATAATAGTTTTCAGCATATCATTGTTGAATTTCATCATTATATCTTTATACCATAACTTATCACATTGTTGAATCTCTACATTATATCTTTATACCATAACTTATCACATTGTTGAAACAAACCTCGTTGTTTTTATATAGAATAGCTTAAAGTATATAATTATTAAAATACTTCATTCTATAGAACCTTTACTGTCTTTAAAGTGTATGGGAGTCTGTTCTTCCCCTCCTATCTGTTTAATGTCTTTAAAGTGTATGGGAGTCTGTTCTTCCCCTCCTATCTGTTTAATGTCTTTAAAGTGTATGGGAGTCTGTTCTTCCCCTCCTATCTGTTTAATGTCTTTAAAGTGTATGGGAGTCTGTTCTTCCCCTCCTATCTGTTTAATGGCTTTCTTCACGAGTTTCGGAATGAATTTGGATAATTGACAAAAGAGCCAGAAATGCTCCATCTTCTACCACAACGTATGTTTGAAATTGACGCTGCTCGAGAGTATAGTTAACACTTACGTCATTTAAACAAAACATTTAACTAGTATGGTCTTATTATGCTAGAAGTCGTAAAATTGGCATTTAAACGGCTCCTCTTATTCTAGTCCATTTATTAGAAAGCCTGTACGAATGGCAGCTTTTATAATACTCATGAAAACAATACAACTTTCATCTTGAAACTCGACAAACTAATACGATGTAAACTATACTTTATTATAATATATCTCGGAAACCGATTGAATTTTTGGTAGAATGAAAATTGTTTTCGAAGGTTTCCATCCCTGAAATCGTATTATACAGTAGTGTTAGGCTGCCACATTTTAAATACTTCAACTAGTATACGTCATCTCTTCACGGCGAAACATATCCCTGATACAGTGACTTATATAAAGAAAATTAAATATAACTAAAGAAGAAAGTGGAATCATTAGCCCTTTAAGTGAAAATGAAGAATCGGTTATAGTTAAACCAGATAAAGGAAATGACATAGTTATGTAAGTAAAGTACTCTGAGTAATATCTGAAGGAATTAAATTTAGGAAACTGAAGCTTGATCCCACAAAAAAAAACGAAAGTCAATTACAAAAATATTTGTTAAAATTAAATAAATATAATGCCATTAGGGGTAAAGTATATAAAGATATTAACCCAGTATATTTTCATTTTGGTATTTTGTGGGGTTTACCGACAATCAATAAAAAATAATTGTACCCTTGAGGTTCAACTAGAGGAACACATAGTCTGTAACTGACAACTTCTTTAGTTACTTAAAGAGTTTTGGGATCTTTAAACAACTGAGAGTTGATCAGCAGTTTACTATTCAAGTTTTGATGTCAAGTCCTTGTATAATATCCTACCTTTATAAGAGCAGAGAAATTGATTTTTCAAGACAGTACAAGGCCTAACTGAATGAGTTTTTATTAAACTTGTAAATTTTCTACAAAAAATCTGTTGATGTAGATACTGACAACTCTAAAGATCGTTTTGAAATAGGGACAAGTCAACGCATATTAGATAGTCTGACAGGGCCGTAGGAAACAGTAGGCCATGGCCTGACCACTTTTTCATGACATGTATAGGTAGAACTTCCTGTATGTATTAAAACTTGCTTCTTTTAATTCAGTATATTACTTTGTGTGTATGCAGTATTTGTAGTTAAAATGGCTCAAGATTAAATCTCGTAATAACATTCTTTTCACACATCGAGTGTCACATTATTTAGCTGTCGCAACGCCTACAGCAACGCTGAGTCATGTTAACAGTTTTATATCTCTTAAACATGAGGAGAATTTGATAAATGTCTTATTCTATAGAGCTTATCATATTTCAATAAAAAAGCAGAAAGTGTAAAAAATGCTTTGTTACAAAATGGTTTTCCTCTTTCCATACTTAATGATATTTTAAAACGTTTCGAAATGGTGTATATATCCCTCGTAAAATGGGTTTTGATGTGCACAAATCTTGGCTTATATCAGTCTTTCTTTTGTTGTTAAAACAGTTATGTGATGGGAAATAAAATCAAAACTATGCTGGAATTAAGCTTTCAACAAATTTCGGTGTTTACATCTCTAATATTAGTATTGAGAACGTTTTCACTCTTACGTTGTAAATCGATATGTTTGTTCTCGGCGTAGACGAGATTATGTGGGATTTACTCCGTGTCATTTAGAACAACGTATAAAAGGGCATCTGAAGCCTAACGCTGGTAATTCTTCTACCATTTATAGATACTTGGATTAATGAAAGTGATGAAACTGTTGACGAAAACAACTCTACACTCATATGTAGTTTCAACAACGAGCAACATATCAGAATAAAGGAAAATCTGGCGCTTAGAAAAATTAAGCCTAAATTGAACTCGAATTCATCAACAATAGAAATATTGTTTAACAGCGAAATTTCTTTTTGATTCTTTCACATTTAGCAGACTTTTGTTAGTTATTACCCGTCCATGTTTTAACATTTTAGATTTATGAAAATATTATCCTTCTGTGAGGGGGCGCTTAACGTTCAGATTGTCCAGGACTCTTACTTTCGATCTTCGAGAAGTGTATACTGGTTCGAATCTCAATAATTATATACTTCGAAAATATTAATTGTCTATGGTATTCTTCTTAGAAATTTTGCTAACTTAACTTTAATATTGCAATGTAATATAGTACAGTATAATATAATAAAACATCTCGTTTTACATCAACTATTTAAATGAATACATTAGTAATTCACACAATGCTGCACCAACGATACTCTTTACATAGCTGAGCTCTGATCTTGTTTTAGACACATGTCATTTGGTTTACAAATTAGTCCTCCTGTGGTCCATTGCTCTCTGTACACGTGATATCTAAACTGTAGCATCTTTTAACAACGGAGGAGTTCACGAATATGAAACAGCAATCACAAATACTCTTTGTTGTGAACTAAATAATTTACAAAAGAATGACGAAATACAAAACCATTCTTGTATGAGATTAGCGTTTTTGCATTGTAGTTCATAACAGAATCAAATGTTTAGTTCTTTTCACTTTCATGATCAGGGATAATTTGAGGGTTGAACAATCATTCAAAATGCTCAAAGAAAAAGAGGGAACCAATACCTTGTTGCAGTATTTGGAATTGGAGGTAAGGTGCTAATTCTCGGAAGGTACTGGAATATCAAGGTTCTCTAATACACAGTGTTAATCGCTGTTGGATATACAATACTGTTTAGTGTAGGTGTTATTATTTAGTTTATTTTGTGACTTAATATTTAATGATTGTTTAGTTTTTAAGACAAGGGTGTGGAAGATGGATTGTTTTAAAAGTGTTAGTTGTGAAAAATTTCGTTACGTAATTTTACAAGTCGTACGTTGTGTTTGCAATTACACTGTTGTCTAGGCCTTAATAATATTGTTGACGTCACGTTACTCGAATCTTTGGTAATTTTCTCGTTACCTTAACTGAGTATTGTTACATTATAGCGCCGCTCGCGTAGTTTAGAGAAAGTTCAAGACCACAATGAACAATATATATATATATATATACATAGGCGACCAAGGGAGCGCAAGTTAAGTAGAGAAAAAGTGAAGTAAAAGAAAAGTTCAGTCAGAGAAAAGTTAGAAAATGTGAAGTTAGCTGTATCGGCGATATTTTAAAGTGAGTTTCACAGTTAAATAAAGATAAGGAAAATAATTTGTGTTGTCAAAAGGTGTTCTAAAGTAATTGAACCCGTCTGTGTGGATTTTGACGTAAAAGAGACAATTCTTTGAAGTTCAGGATACAACTGTTGTAGCCCAAGGGGTAGCATAAGTGAATTATTCACTGATATTATTGTAATAAGAGTAGAGAAAAATAGTTCGTCTTGTCAATTGGATTCTAAAATAATTGAATCGGCCTGTGTGGACTTTGACAAGAAAAGAGAATTATTTAGAGTTTTAGATACAAGTGTGATATTCCATAGTGTAAAGAATTTTGGTACATACATTTGATTTGTTTTGAATATATTATTTCAAAAGAAGTGTATTGTGTGCTGTCTTTATTGTTCGAAGGCCAACAAGTAAAAAACACGTGCTGTAGAAGAATCCTTACTCCACATATACATAAAACCCTGATAATCGCTCCTTGTAAGAGAAATTTCCATCAGTGTAATGCTGGATGCACTAGCTTTGGGACTATAGATGATATTAAGCACCTAAATATATTTGGTTCATAGCGAATTCCTGATAGTGTAATGATGTCACAAGTTAAGCTATAATTAAAGAATAAGGATATTCGTATAGCGAAATTATTAAACAAAGTAGAAAATATCAAAGGACTTCAATTTTCTCCTTGGAAATAGAACAGCTCAGACAGCAGAAAGGTCAAGCTAGCAACAGGCTTTAAATTCACATTTGACAATAATCTATAGGAACGTGCTCATCCACAAAGTGAATTTTATGTTTACGAAAGAGGGCACTCTGACCCGACAATTCATTGCGATAAAGCTGGGTATATTTCCTGGAACTGTTAACAAGATAATGAAAAAGGATCTGAAGCTGCTAAGACTCCCAAGCCAAACGTTTTTAAGTTACCAGGTATAACATGAGAAAGATGGCCGAACAAAGTGAAATTGCAGAATTATAATTCTTGCAATTTCTTCATGAAGATACTATGGAGTTGCTTAAAAACCAAAGTTACAAGAGGAAATTTTATCAAGGGATGATGTCTAAGAATGGCATCACCTTACAGGAAGGACTTTTGTCAAGGGCTGATGCCTAAGAATGACATCACCTTACAGGAAGGGCTTTTGTCAAAGGCTGATGTCTAAGAATGACATCACCTTGCAGGAAGGACCTTTGTCAAGGGATGATGCCTAAGAATGACATCACCTTACAGGGAGAACTATTGCCAAGGGCCGATGTCTAAGAATGACATCACCTTCAAGGGAGGACTTTTGTTAAGGGCTGATGCCTAAGAATGACATCACCTTACAGGGAGAATTTTTATTAAAGGCTGATGTCTGAGAATGACATCACATTCCTGATAAATGTTTGTTGCTATCAAAGTCGGCTAGTAGTATATACGTATTATCAACGAATAAAGTGTAGCGCAGGATCTAGAACACAGTTTTTATAAAGCATGCTTAATCCTCTAATCTAATCATAGTTGTTAGTTGTGAAACATGTATCATCCTAGTAGTTGTGAAACATGTATCACCCTAGTAGTTGTGAAACATGTATCACCCTAGTATGTATGAACTATGTATCACCCTAGTAGTTGTGAAACATGTATCACCCTAGTAGTTGTGAAACATGCATCACCCTAGTATGTATGAACTATGCATCGCCCTAGTAGTTGTGAAAGATGTATCACCCTAGAATGTATGAAACATGTATCACCCTAGTATGTATGAACTATGCATCGCCCTAGTAGTTG
>NW_013668536.1:16131-17447 GCF_000517525.1 Limulus polyphemus | reverse complement strand
AGTATGTATGAACTATGCATCACCCTAGTAGTTGTGAAACATGTATCACCCTAGTATGTATGAACTAAGCATCACCCTAGTAGTTGTGAAACATGTATCACCCTAGTATGTATGAACTATGCATCACCCTAGTAGTTGTGAAACGTGTATCACCCTAGTGGTTGTGAAACATGTATCATCCTAGTAGTTGTGAAACATGTATCACCCTAGTATGTGTGAACTATGCATTGCCCTAGTAGTTGTGAAACATGTATCACCCTAGTATGTATGAAACATGTATCACCCTAGTATGTATGAACTATGCATCACCCTAGTAGTTGTGAAACATGTATCACCCTAATATGTATGAACTATGCATCACCCTAGTAGTTGTGAAACATGTATCACCCTAGTAGTTGTGAAACATGTATCACCCTAATATGTATGAACTATGCATCACCCTAGTAGTTGTGAAACATGTATCACCCTAGTAGTTGTGAAACATGTATCATCTTAGTAGTTGTGAAACACGTTTATCTTATTATATGGTAAATACTGAAGTGACGATGTTTACTTTATTAAATGTTCACGTGACGAGGTTTACCTTAGTAAATGGTAAATGTAGAAGTGACGAGGTTTACCTTATTACATGGTAAATTTTCACGTGACGATGTTTACCTTATTACATGGTAAATGTTCCCGTGACGATGTTTATCTTATTATATGGTAAATGCTGAAGTGACGATGTTTACCTTATTATATGGTAAATGTAGAAGTGACGATGTTTACCTTATTATATGGTAAATGTAGAAGTGACGATGTTTACCTTAGTAAATGGTAAATGTAGAAGTGACGGTGTTTACCTTATTACATGGTAAATGTTCACGTGACGATGTTTATCTTATTATATGGTAAATGTTGAAGTGAAATGTTGTAAATTACCAGCCTAATACATCATACATCACAACAGCAACAACGGTGATGTATGAAATGTGAAATTATTGTGTCGACACTTTCCATCGTTTACAGTTTTTAAGAAGATACATGAGAGAAACATTGTATTCAAAGATACATGATGTTTGTTCATTTAGACTAAAACGATTAATTTTATTCTTTTATTCAATTTATTGTCAAAATATGGTTAAACTAATCATTTAAAGCTATATACAAGAGGTTTCACCAGATACAAACAGTGCATTACAGTTTAACTTAGCAAGTTGGCCACATGATGATTATCAAACGGGAACGTGGCTTTATAAGCTAGCAGTTTAGCTACATAGGCCTAATGGCCACCAGACACAAACAGAGCTTTGTAACCTAGCAAGTTGGCCACATAA